>NW_026689827.1:105000-127500 GCF_943734765.1 Anopheles ziemanni | reverse complement strand
GCGTTCAACTTATCAATGTTCATGTGTCCTGCAGTTCACATTATGACGCGCAGTTAGCTGCGGTCTTCATCGATCCATGAGCCGAGTGATCCACTGCCGAGGGTGACTAACTTGCGTAAGCCGCCGCTGTGCGCGTATACCCGTTCCCCGTAGGGAGGAGCAAGCCGCCGCTTAGAGACGAAGCATAAAGTGTCCTCATTCCACATAGGGCAAGCTGGATGAATCCATTTTACCCAGGACGGCCGAAGCGGCGTGGACCAGGGGAGAACTGAACCTTATACTTCACACCACAGTAAGTCTACGTGTCCTCTTCCACATAGGGCAAGCTAGAACTAACTATCTTACCCAGGACTGCCGAAGCAGCGTGGACCAGGGGAGGAACACACTTTTCATGGAAACGTAAGGCATCCATGACTGCCATAACGTAAGCCGCCGCTGTGCGCGTATACCCGTTCCCCGTAGGGAGGAGCAAGCCGCCGCTTAGAGACGAAGCATAAAGTGTCCTCATTCCACATAGGGCAAGCTGGATGAATCCATTTTACCCAGGACGGCCGAAGCGGCGTGGACCAGGGGAGAACTGAACTTTATACTTCACACCACAGTAAGTCTACGTGTCCTCTTCCACATAGGGCAAGCTAGAACTAACTATCTTACCCAGGACTGCCGAAGCAGCGTGGACCAGGGGAGGAACACACTTTTCATAGAAACGTAAGGCATCCATGACTGCCATAGTGCGTAAGCCGCCGCTGTGCGCGTAAACCCGTTCCCCGTAGGGAGGAGTCAAGCCGCCGCTTAGAGACGAAGTATTAAGTGTCCTCTTCCACATAGGGCAAGCTAGAATGAACTATCTTACCCAGGACCGCCGAAGCAGCGTGGACCAGGGGAGAACTGAACTTTATACTTCACACCACAGTATTGAGTAATGTGCCCTCTTCCACATAGGGCAAGCTGGAATGTTCCATTTTACCCAGGACGGCCGAAGCGGCGTGGACCAGTGGAGGACTACACAATCATGAGGTTTGATATCGACTTGTGTGTTTCAATAGGGTACCGATGGTATGTTTTGAACCGATTTGATTTAGCCATTCTGAAGTCATCACTTGGTTGAAGCGCTGAACTAGGGAGGGGCATCGTTTACATATATATTGGTTTTTGCATGCTCTACTAGGTTAATGTCATGAGGTTGGCTATCGAGCATGCCCAAGTGATGACTTGATTGTGTGCTTGCTTGAATTCTTCACATTTCATACCATCGGTTAGTTGTCGAATCATTCCTCGATCATAACCTTCGTTCTTGGTTCATGTATGCTCTCTTCCACATAGGGCAAGCTAGAATTAACTATCTTACCCAGGACCGCCGAAGCAGCGTGGACCAGGGGAGAACTATACTTTGTCTTGTATGCCCTCTTCCACATAGGGCAAGCTAGAATGAACTATCTTACCCAGGACCGCCGGAGCAGCGTGGACCAGTGGAGGACTATACTTTGTTCATTACACCACAGTATTAAGTATGGTGTCCTCTTCCACATAGGGCAAGCTAGAATTAACTATCTTACCCAGGACCGCCGAAGCAGTGTGGACCAGGGGAGGACTATACTTTATACTTCACACACTAGCCATATTGAAGTCATCACTTGGTTGAAGCACTGAACTAGGGCGAGTCTATCGTTTACTTTGCATTGGGATAATACGCTGCATGCTCTCTTAGGTTAATGTCATGTGGTTGGCTATAGAGCATGCCCAAGTGATGACTTTGTTTAAAGCTCAACAGGTAGAGTATTATGTCCTCTTCCACATAGGGCAAGCTAGAATTAACTATCTTACCCAGGACCGCCGGAGCAGCGTGGACCAGGGGAGAACTATACTTTGTCTTGTATGCCCTCTTCCACATAGGGCAAGCTAGAATTAACTATCTTACCCAGGACTGCAAAGCAGCGTGGACCAGTGGAGGACTATACTTTGTTCATTACACCACAGTATTAAGTATGGTGTCCTCTTCCACATAGGGCAAGCTAGAACTAACTATCTTACCCAGGACCGCCGAAGCAGTGTGGACCAGGGGAGGACTATACTTTATACTTCACACACTAGCCATACTGAAGTCATCACTTGGTTGAAGCGCTGAACTACGGCGGGGTAATCGTTTACAGGTTATAATCATATAGCTGCATGCTCATTAGTAGATAATGGAATATTGTATGGCAATATGAGCATGCCCAAGTGATGACTTTGTTTCAAGCTCAACAGGTAGGGTATTGAGTCCTCTTCCACATAGGGCAAGCTAGAATGAACTATCTTACCCAGGACCGCCGGAGCAGCGTGGACCAGTGGAGGACTCTATACTTTATACTTCACACCACAGTATTGAGTACTTCTTGCATAAAGCCCCTAATGAGAACCACGAGGGCTCTCTCAATGTAGAACCACGAGGGCTCTAGTACCGATTCTCTCGGTACGGCTTGGTCCGTGTTCCTTTATGCTTGTACTCTTAGAAAGTCTCAACCCGGAGGTCTTGACTTTGATTGTCATAGTTGGACTACGACGGGGCATCCGACCATTGCTGATCGAACACCCCTGATTCACCATCTTTCGGGTAGGCGGTACGCGTACCTCCGGACGCGGAAGTCTCAACCCGGAGGTCTTGACTTTGATTGTCATAGTTGGACTACGACGGGGTATCCGACTCATCGAATACCCCAGAAGCACACCATCTTTCGGGTAGGCGGTACGCGTACCTCCGGACGCGGAAGTCTCAACCCGGAGGTCTTGACTTTGGTTGTCATAGTTGGACTATGACGGGGCATCCGACCATTGCTGATCGAACACCCCTGTTACACCATCTTTCGGATAGGCGGTGCGCGACACCACCGACGCGGAAAGTCTCAACCCGGAGGTCTTGACTTTGTATTGTTGGATAGTCCTCTTCCACTATAGGGCAAGCTGGAAATATTCCATTTTACCCAGGACTGCCGAGGCAGCGTGGACCAGGGGAGAACTTCACGGAATCTTCAGGCATCCATGATTGCCATAGTGCGTAAGCCGCCGCTGTGCGCGTCAACTCGTTCCCCGTGAGGAGGAGTCTAGCCGCCGCTAAAAGACGAAGCATTAAGTGTCCTCATTCCACTATAGGGCAAGCTAGAATTAACTATCTTACCCAGGACCGCCGAAGCAGCGTGGACCAGGCGAAGACTATACTTTATACTTCACACCACAGTATTGAGTACGACTTGCATAAAGCCCCTAATGAGAACCACGAGGGCTCTCTCAATGTAGAACCACGAGGGCTCTAGTACCGATTCTCTCGGTACGGCTTGGTCCGTGTTCCTTTATGCTTGTACTCGCGGAAAGTCTCAACCCGGAGGTCTTGACTTTGATTGTCATAGTTGGACTACGACGGGGCATCCGACCATTGCTGACCGAACACCCCTGATTCATCATCTTTCGGATAGGAGGTGCGCCCACCTCCGACGCGGAAGTCTCAACCCGGAGGTTCAACCTTAGAGTTTTTCCCATTTAAAAGTTTTTCTCTTAGCCATACTGAAGTCATCACTTGGTGAACGATTGAACTAGGGCGGGTTAATCGTTTATAGGTATCATGTGGTTTGCATGCTCTCTTAGGTTAAGGTCATGTGGTTGGCTATCGAGCATGCCCAAGTGATGACTTTGTTTCACGCTTGCTTGATTTCTTCATGATTCCCTGTTATATAGTGTAATCATTCGAGAACAGGGAATCTTTGGTTTTGCTCAACAGGTATTGGATGTCAACTTGGTATCTAGATCGCATTAAGTCTCAACCCTTAGGTTCGGACTTGTATAGTGACATCTTGTTACGGTCTTGAGTCTCAACCCGCAGGTTCGGACTACTTAGTGTTTGATCGAATATAATATGGCAACTTGTGCCTAAGTCTCAACCCGCAGGTTCGGACTTCTGTTTATTTGGCCAATGTATGTATAAGGCAACTTGTGCCTAAGTCTCAACCCGCAGGTTCGGACTTGTGTATTTGTTCGAAGTCATGTATAAGGCAACGTGTGCCTAAGTCTCAACCCGCAGGTTCGGACTTGTTAGTGTTTCGTCAACTTTCATATGGCAACTTGTGCCTAAGTCTCAACCCGCAGGTTCGGACTTGTGTATTTGTTCGAAGTCATGTATAAGGCAACTTGTGCCTAAGTCTCAACCCGCAGGTTCGGACTTGTGTATTTGTTCGAAGTCATGTATAAGGCAACGTGTGCCTAAGTCTCAACCCGCAGGTTCGGACTTGTTAGTGTTTCGTCAACTTTCATATGGCAACTTGTGCCTGAGTCTCAACCCGCAGGTTCGGACTTCTATAGTGTTTCGTCAATTATCATATGGCAACTTGTGCCGAAGTCTCAACCCGCAGGTTCGGACTTCTGGAAGGATCACTTGGCCACTAATGATCCTTCCGCAGGTTCACCTACGGAAACCTTGTTACGACTTTTACTTCCTCTAAATCATCAAGTTCGGTCAACTTCGATAAAGCAGACGCGGTTCACGAGGATCCAGCGAACGATCATCTCCAAAGACCTCACTAAATAATCCATCGGTAGTAGCGACGGGCGGTGTGTACAAAGGGCAGGGACGTATTCAACGCTGGCTGATGACCAGCACTTACTAGAAGTTCCGAGTTCATATGGACCATTGCAATCCATAATCCCTACTAAGTGAGTATTTGAGTGATTTCCCGTTCCTCTCGGAATAGGAGACACGCTGCTACCCACATTGTAGCACGCGTGTAGCCCAGAACATCTAAGGGCATCACGGACCTGTTATCGCTCGATCTCATTTTGCTAAACACAAATTGTCCTGCTAAGCAGCGTACCGTAAGTGCACTTGCGCACACGAACAGCGAAGGTGTCAGGTCATACTCCACCGAAAGGTCCTAACCCGTTCCAATCGGCATCGACGCATTAACGCTGACTGCGTTCTAGTTAGCATATGTGAGTCACGTTCGTTATCGGAATTAACCAGACAAATCAATCCACGAACTAAGAACGGCCATGCACCACTACCCTTAAATTTGAGAAAGAGCTATTAATCTGTCTCACCTCCATAAGTTCGGACCTGGTAAGTTTTCCCGTGTTGAGTCAAATTGAACCGCAAGCTCCATTTCATTGTGGTGCCCTTCCGTCAATTCCTTTAAGTTTCAACTTTGCAACCATACTTCCCCCGGAACCTGACTTTGGTTTCCCGGAAGCTACTGAGAGCACCTGGTTGTAGCGTCTCCCAATTGCTAGTTGGCATCGTTTACGGTTAGAACTAGGGCGGTATCTAATCGCCTTCGATCCTCTAACTTTCGTTCTTGATTAAAGAAAGCATCCTTGACAAATGCCTTCGCTTTAGTTAGTCTTACGACGGTCTACGAATTTCACCTCTCGCGCCGTAATACTAGTGTCCCCAACTACTTCTGTTAATCATTACCTCCGGTCTGAGTACAAACCAATGAAAGATTAGACCAAGGTCGTATTCCATTATTCCATGCAAGATTATTCTAGGGCGTTTGGGCACCCTGCTTTAAGCACTCTAATTTGTTCAAGGTAAACGTGAGCGGTCGAGCTCTATGTTACACTTGCACCCGTTGAAGGGCACACCATGACACAGACTTGGTGCCCTACCACACCATTGAGTCGCAACCAGATTCCGACTTGGCCCACCGACCACGGGTTGACCGGGTCGGCGGAGCCGGACTGTGTTGGACAAGTATCAACTTCGAACGTTTTAACCGCAACAATTTTAATATACGCTAGTGGAGCTGGAATTACCGCGGCTGCTGGCACCAGACTTGCCCTCCACTTGATCCTCGTAGAAGGATTTATGCTCTACTCATTCCAATTATGAAACATCATTAAAGAGTTTCATATTGTTATTTCTCGTCACTACCTCCCCGTCCCGGGATTGGGTAATTTACGCGCCTGCTGCCTTCCTTGGATGTGGTAGCCATTTCTCAGGCTCCCTCTCCGGAATCGAACCCTGATTCCCCGTTACCCGTTGCAACCATGGTAGTCCTCTATACTACCATCCATAGTTGATAGGGCAGATATTTGCGAGATCTGTCGTCGGTGCGAGACCATACGATCAGCATCATTATCCAGACTTCAACTCAATGACACGGAGAACCCGCGATTGGTTTGACTAATAAGTGCACCAGTTCCCGCGAGGGTCCTGGCATGTTGCATGTATTAGCTCTAGATTTTCCACAGTTATCCAAGTAACTAGGTTGATGATCTCGTAAATTATAGCTGTTATACTGAGCCTTATGCGGTTTCACATTAAATCTGTTTGTACTTAGACATGCATGGCTTAACCTTTGAGACGAGCGTATATTACTGGTAGGATCAACCAGAATTCCGACTTTGCGTTCGAATGTTCATTGTCCCATTGCACCCGGAGGAGCAAACACCACGTTCTATATGTTGTCAAGTCCGGTAGCACACGGGAGGCGAGCCCCCGTGCGAACCTCATTGCCCTCGTATCACACACACCCGATGCACCGGACAGGCACTTGAGCGGCATTCGACTCCGCTAAGCGCACGTGCGCCCGATTGTGCATGCGCTGACGGGGCCTTCATACCCCTACCACAGCGACCTTATGCCAAACTTCCATGAATACTTAGGTGAGCTGACAAGGGCCTTCATTTCCCTACCATCAACTAAAGGACACGCTAGGCGCGTCCGATCATTGCAACTGCGGGGCTTTCATACCCCAATCACCACAGTACGCAATTCACCAGAGTTTAATCACAACCCCCCCGGACATGGCACACTATTAACTTGCAACAAAACTTAGTGTGTGCCGGGCACATCGGTTCCACAAAATCATTCCCGATGTACCCCAATTGGGGTTGTGAACGCATCCATGGTCCTCTGACACACCCAACCAAGCGTGGATACTACATACCTCAAACACCCAGTACACTAACAGACAAATCAATATATGGTTGCTTTCCCCCAGACATTTGCCAATCACTTGGCACCCGGACGGGAACTCGCTCCTGATTGCGCCATTGCCACCCATTTGCCAAGAGCGAGTTCTGTATGTAGATTTCATTTGGAAAGACAACCGTGTACTGGATATTCTATCCGACGATTACAGATGACGAGTACGAGACTCGACTACACTCACGGATAATACATTTTGGGTCGAGATTGCTTTCGGGGTTTTCGATTGGTCTTGCGCTTGTAAACGTATAACTTTGACTTGTGGTAACCTCGGTATGTTAGTCGATCACGTGGTTGTGAACTGGGTAAGGGTGGGCAATCTGTTCACTTGCACTCTGGGTAGGAATATGGTGAGCGCTATAGGTTAAAGATCATGGTATGGTTCCATCGTGATGACTTTCGCTAGATAGTAGTATGTTTGGATAGTTATAACGTTTTTGGCCATTTGTTCATAGTGTTCGGTCCATTGAGGAATTCGATTGGTCTTTGCTTCACACACGTGGTCGATCACTTGGATGTGAACTAGGGTGAGATTAAGGTGTTCACTAGTGCTCTTCGGTTTTGGATCAGTAATGAGCACTTGATTGGTTTCGCATAATATGTATCCATAGTGATGACTCTTTCCAGCTTAAGATTTCGTTACCAGTTTCGAATCCTCCCCACGTTCGCTTTTACTTGGTTAGGTTTTCGAGTGTAGATTTGAAAGCAATCTCATGTATGTATCCCATCTGATATAAGCCACTGACAGTTCATGTCACCTCGTTCAACTCTCGCTGGGTCACAGAAGTATGTTACTGCGCCCATTATCCCTACTCGGATAGGTTCGGTTCGTTCGTTTTATACTACGGTGAGTAAACTCAATTTGTGCATCGCATAGCCATGGAAAGCAAGCTTTCGCGGGCCTCTTCGACTGTTTTGATACGAGCTGTGCCCGTGATGCTTGTCATCCCAGGATACTAGACCCCTTTGGACGACCGCATGACCATCAGAAAGTAAATTCCACGTTCGGTTTATTTGCTACTTCCACCGTTCTAGTACTATGGGGTTGGAACCCCTAACATAAAGTATCTATGTAGAACCACGAGGGCTCTCAATGTAGAACCACAAGGGCTCTAGTACCGATTCTCTCGGTACGCTTGGTCCGTGTTCCTTTATGTTTGTACTCTTGTGTGTATAAAATTCATGTTCGATTTGGGATATTTGCTACTTTCACCTGTGCGCTGTGTATAACTACGGAGAAACTCAATTTGTGCATCGCATAGCCATGGAAAGCAAGCTTTCGCGGGCCTCTTCGACTGTTTTGATACGAGACTGTGCCCGTGATGCTTGTCATCCCAGGATACTAGACCCCTTTGGACGACCGCATGACCAACAGAATGTAAATTCCAGTTCGTTTTTGGATATTTGCTACTGTCACCGTTTGAGTACTATGGGGCTTGAACCCCTAACATAAAGTCTTTGTGTAGAACCACGAGGGCTCTATAGTACCGATTCTCTCGGCACGCTTGGTCCGTGTTCCTTTATGTTCGTACTCTTGTGTGTATAATATTCATGTTCGGTTTGGGATATTTGCTACTGTCACCGTTTGAGTACTATGGGGCTTGAACCCCTAACATAAAGTCTTTGTGTAGAACCACGAGGGCTCTATAGTACCGATTCTCTCGGCACGCTTGGTCCGTGTTCCTTTATGTTCGTACTCTTGTGTGTATAATATACATGTTCGGTTTGGGATATTTGCTACTTTCACCTGGGTCCCGTTCTTCATACAAGTCTGCCTTGCTAATGTGGTAACTTTATAGTGTAGTTCTGACATCCCAATTTTGGGACTTAGCCGATTTTTCATGAATTTCCATATGACCCATAGGGTCCCTTTCTTCATACAAGCTTGCCTAGGGCGATCGGTCAAAACTTGTCTTACTATTCGATTGGTCTTCGCAGTTTCACCCTAGGCAATTCGCCTAGGTCTGTCTTCTTGAGGAGGCCAAAACCCGAAATAAGGAGGTCTGGCCGACCCTGAAACCTCCCCTGTCTTAACTACACTAACCCGATTTTTCAGGGTCCTCAGCGCCATACAACTTTGCCTAGGTCACTTATACTCTTGACTTAGGCCATCTGACTTGGTCCGTGTTTCTTCCTAGGGTTCACCTAGGTACTTTGCCTTGCTTGATGTGGTAACTTTTTAGTGTAGTTCTGACATCCCAATTTTGGGACTTAGCCGATTTTTCATGAATTTCCATATGACCCATAGGGTCCCTTTCTTCATACAAGCTTGCCTAGGGCGATCGGTCAAAACTTGTCTTACTATTCGATTGGTCTTCGCAGTTTCACCCTAGGCAATTCGCCTAGGTCTGTCTTCTTGAGGAGGCCAAAACCCGAAATAAGGAGGTCTGGCCGACCCTGAAACCTCCCCTGTCTTAACTACACTAACCCGATTTTTCAGGGTCCTCAGCGCCATACAACTTTGCCTAGGTCACTTGCACTCTTGACTTAGGCCATCTGACTTGGTCCGTGTTTCTTCCTAGGGTTCACCTAGGTACTTTGCCTTGCTTGATGTGGTAACTTTTTAGTGTAGTTCTGACATCCCAATTTTGGGACTTAGCCGATTTTTCATGAATTTCCATATGACCCTAAGGGTCCCTTTCTTCATACAAGCTTGCCTAGGGCGATCGGTCAAAACTTGTCTTACTATTCGATTGGTCTTCGCAGTTTCACCCTAGGCAATTCGCCTAGGTCTGTCTTCTTGAGGAGGCCAAAACCCGAAATAAGGAGGTCCAGCCGACCCTGAAACCTCCCCTGTCTTAACTACACTAACCCGATTTTTCAGGGTCCTCAGCGCCATACAACTTTGCCTAGGTCACTTATACTCTTGACTTAGGCCATCTGACTTGGTCCGTGTTTCTTCCTAGGGTTCACCTAGGTACTTTGCCTTGCTTGATGTGGTAACTTTATAGTGTAGTTCTGACATCCCAATTTTGGGACTTAGCCGATTTTTCATGAATTTCCATATGACCCATAGGGTCCCTTTCTTCATACAAGCTTGCCTAGGGCGATCGGTCAAAACTTGTCTTACTATTCGATTGGTCTTCGCACTTTCACCCTAGGCAGTTTGCCTAGGTGTAGCTTCTTGAGGAGGTCAAAACCCAAAATAAGGAGGTTCAGCCGACCCAAAAACCTCCCCTGTCTAAACTACACTAACCAGATTTTTCAGGGTCCTCACCGTCATACAACTTTGCCTAGGTCACTTGCACTCTTGACTTAGGCCATCTGACTTGGTCCGTGTTTCTTCCTACGGTTCACCTAGGTACTTTGCCTTGCTTGATGTGGTAACTTTTTAGTGTAGTTCAGACATCCCAATTTTGGGACTTAGCCGATTTTTCATGTATTTCCATATGACCCTTAGGGTCCCTTTCTTCATACAAGCTTGCCTAGGGCGATCGGTCAAAACTTGTCTTTCTATTCGATTGGTCTTCGCACTTTCACCCTAGGCAGTTTGCCTAGGTGTAGCTTCTTGATGAGGCCAAAACCCAAAATAAGGGGGTTCGGCCGACCTAAAAACCTACCCTGTCTAAACTACACTAACCAGATTTTTCAGGGTCCTCAGCGCCATACAACTTTGCCTAGGTCACTTGTTCTCTTGACTTAGGCCATCTGACTTGGTCCGTGTTTCTTCCTAGGGTTCACCTAGGTACTTTGCCTTGCTTGGTGTGGTAACTTTTTAGTGTAGTTCTGACATCCTCATTTTGGGACTTAGCCGATTTTTCGTAAAATGCCATATGACCCATATGGGTCCTTTCCTTCATATAAGTTTGCCTTGCTTGGTGTGGTAACATTTGAGTGTAGTTCTGACATCATCATTTTCGGACTTAGCCGATTTTTCGTAAAATACCATATGACCCATATGGGTCCTTTCCTTCATATAAGTTTGCCTTGCTTGGTGTGGTAACATTTGAGTGTAGTTCTGACATCCCCATTTTGGGACTTAGCCGATTTTTCGTAAAATACCATATGACCCATCAGGGTCCTTTGCTTCATATAAGTTTGCCTTGCTTGGTGTGGTAACATTTGAGTGTAGTTCTGACATCCCCATTTTGGGACTTAGCCGATTTTTCGTAAAATACCATATGACCCATCAGGGTCCTTTGCTTCATATAAGTTTGCCTTGCTTGGTGTGGTAACATTTGAGTGTAGTTCTGACATCCTCATTTTGGGACTTAGCCGATTTTTCGTAAAATACCATATGACCCATCAGGGTCCTTTGCTTCATATAAGTTTGCCTAGCTTGGTGTGGTAACATATGAGTGTAGTTCTGACATCCCCATTTTGGGACTTAGCCGATTTTTCGTAAAATACCATATGACCCATCAGGGTCCTTTGCTTCATATAAGTTTGCCTTGCTTGGTGTGGTAACATATGAGTGTAGTTCTGACATCCCCATTTTGGGACTTAGCCGATTTTTCGTAAAATACCATATGACCCATCAGGGTCCTTTGCTTCATATAAGATTGCCTTGCTTGGTGTGGTAACATTTGAGTGTAGTTCAGACATCCCCATTTTGGGACTTAGCCGATTTTTCGTAAAATACCATATGACCCATCAGGGTCCTTGCCTTCATATAAGTTTGCCTTGCTTGATGTGGTAACATTTGAGTGTAGTTCAGACATCCCCATTTTGGGACTTAGCCGATTTTTCGTAAAATACCATATGACCCATCAGGGTCCTTTGCTTCATATAAGATTGCCTTGCTTGGTGTGGTAACATTTGAGTGTAGTTCAGACATCCCCATTTTGGGACTTAGCCGATTTTTCGTAAAATACCATTTGACCCATCAGGGTCTTTTGCTTCATATAAGTTTGCCTTCCTTGGTGTGGTAACATATGAGTGTAGTTCAGACATCCCCATTTTGGGACTTAGCCGATTTTTCGTAAAATACCATATGACCCATCAGGGTCCTTGCCTTCATATAAGTTTGCCTTGCTTGGTGTGGTAACTTGTTAGTGTAGTTCTGACATCCCCATTTTGGGACTTAGCCGATTTTTCGTAAAATACCATTTGACCCATCAGGGTCTTTTGCTTCATATAAGTTTGCCTTGCTTGGTGTGGTAACATATGAGTGTAGTTCAGACATCCCCATTTTGGGACTTAGCCGATTTTTCGTAAAATACCATATGACCCATCAGGGTCCTTGCCTTCATATAAGTTTGCCTTGCTTGGTGTGGTAACATTTGAGTGTAGTTCTGACATCCCCATTTTGGGACTTAGCCGATTTTTCGTAAAATACCATATGACCCATCAGGGTCCTTTTCTTCATATAAGTTTGCCTTGCTTGGTGTGGTAACATTTGAGTGTAGTTCTGACATCCCCATTTTGGGACTTAGCCGATTTTTCGTAAAATACCATATGACCCATCAGGGTCCTTGCCTTCATATAAGTTTGCCTTGCTTGGTGTGGTAACATATGAGTGTAGTTCTGACATCCCCATTTTGGGACTTAGCCGATTTTTCGTAAAATACCATATGACCCATCAGGGTCCTTTTCTTCATATAAGTTTGCCTTGCTTGGTGTGGTAACATTTGAGTGTAGTTCTGACATCATCATTTTGGGACTTAGCCGATTTTTCGATCCATACCTTATGACCCATAAGGGTCCTTTTCTTCATATAAGTTTGCCTTGCTTCATGTAGTAACATATGAGTGTAGTTCTGACATCCCCATTTTGGGACTTAGCCGATTTTTCGATCAATTCCATATGACCCATCAGGGTCCTTTCCTTCATATAAGTTTCCCAAGACTTAGTGTTTTTTACCTTTGGACACCAATATCACCCTTACGGGTATCTTTGATCTTCGCACCATGTATTGACCAAATGTAGGTCTTGCTATGCCAAACTTATAATTGTTCAACACCAAGTCTCTATCTTGAACCATTAAGGCTCTAACTTGCACCAATTGCTTGGTACTCTTGGTCCGTGTTTCATCGCATACTGACTTCTTGACTTAGTGCTTTTTTCCTTTGGACACCAATATCACCCTTGCGGGTATCTTTGATCTTCTCACTTTGTATTGACCGAATGTAGGTCTTGCCATGCCAAACATATAATTGTTCTACACCAAGTCTCTATCTCGTACCGCCAGCTCGGTACATTCGATAAACCTGCCCTTAAGGCACCCGGGACTTAGTCATTTTTTCACATTTTTCATGATTATGAGGCAACTTTTCTCGACTTTGTCACCTTATATCACCAAGATCCTTTCCCTTTAGCGCTTCACTCTGTTCGTATGATATTCAGCGCTGACTATCACCTTTCTATCGCTGAGCTCAACTTCTTATTCGGTGCCATAGAGCCAGAGATATTTGGTGTATGCTGTTATAAGGGAAGTTTGTCACTTTTTCAAAGGCCCACTTTGGGACGCCCATATCTCACCTTCACGTATCTTCGATCTTCTTGTCGTCTATGGACGAAACTTAGGTCTTGTATTGGCCAACTTATAAATGTTCTACGGCCAAGCCGTATCTCTTACCGCCAGCCCGGTATTCATGGACTTAGTCGGATTTTCGCCTCTCGTGGTAACAATTTCTGACTTTGACTCACAATAACACCCGAACGGTCACATGCTAGCGCTTTGCTTGGTAGGAATTATAGTTAGCGCTACCTTTTCTCTTTCCATCGATACCTTGTTCGTTCCATTCCATGCCATACAGCCGAAGTTATGATGTTTCCCGTTTTCCATATCATGTGGAGCTTATGCTCTGGGAAAACCATCTAACACCTGTACCACCCTTTTGGGTACCACCGATCTCGTCACTATGTTTGGGCCAAATATAGGTTATAACATGCCCAACATATAATTGTTCTACACCAAGTCTCTATCTCTTACCGCCTGCTCGGTATTTTACTCGTAAGTCCAAATTTCACAACTTGTACTTTTTGGCCCAATGTACTCGAGTTTCAATTTTGGTAACATTTTTCGACTTTGACACTTAATAACTTCCAAATCATGCTAGTTAGCGCTTTGCTTTCTTCTAGTCGTATCTAGCGCTGGGTGTTACCTTTCCAAAACATATCCTAGCTTTACAATCCATGCCATACAGCCGGAGCTATACGGTGCACAAGTCAAATCCATTTTAGCCATGTTTCATTTTTGCCAATTTTTGACCACTCGTATCACCCTTCCAGAGTGGTCCGATCTTCTCGCTGTCTATGGACGACTTTTAGGTCTCGTAGAGGCAAACTTATAAGTATTCTACGTCAACCCGCTATCTCTTACCGCCTGCTCGGTATTCTTGGTCTTGTGTGATTTTTGGAAATTTTGGTATTATTTTTCCACTTTGTCGCTTAATAACTCAGTTTTGCTCAACACTTAGCGCTTCGGTTGTTTGGGATTATAGTTAGCGCTAGGTTCGACCTTTCCAACACTGATCTTAGCTTGTCGATCCGTTCCATACAGCCTGAGTTATTCGCGATACCGTGTTTCAACCCATTTCTCAAGTCTCGTTTTGGTCCAACTTTGAACCAGCCATATCACCCTGATGGGTACCTCCGATCTTCTCGCTCTATATTGGCCAAAGTTAGGTCTTGTGGTAACGTACTTATGATTGTTCTACGCCGTGTTCGTAGCTCTTATCGTTCGCCCGCTATTTTCGATCATAAGGTGAATTTTCGCCTCTAAACCACCATTTTTCACCTTTGCCCTCTAATATGACCGACTTGCTCAACACCTAGCGCTTCGCTTGGTAGGACACATAGCTAGCGCTCGTCAAGACCTTTCCAACGCATATCCAAGCTTTCCGATCCGAGCCATACAGCCTGAGCTATAGGCGATACCGTTTTTCCCATTTTCTTGGTCACATGCACTTTAGGGTACCCCTTTTTGCCTTTGACCCTTAATACCTCCTCCGGGTCACTAGTAGGCGCTCAGCTTGGTAGGAAACATAGCTAGAGCAGGCCTTCACCTTTCCAAAACTGCCTCAAGTGTACCGATCCGACATCTAGAACCAAAGTTATGGTCATTCCTATCATGCTCTACTTTCATGGTCAACCTCCACCAAGCACCCCTAGGTTGGACCAACTTTCACCAACTCATCTCGAACCCCAAATTTGCTTCGACCTACTAGGTTTCCCTAGTAATGTGGTCAAAACATCCATTACAACACGACTGGTCTTTCTGGTGGTCGACCTAGGCGACTTTGTTCGACGACCACCACCCCATGGAACTAAAAGACGTCCCTTGATACGGACCACCGATACATTTTCCGGCCTGTCTAAACTACACTCATCGAAATTTTTTTGGGTCCCCACCGTCATACAAGTTTGCCTAGGTCAAGTTTTTCTTCCGGATCGGCCGCGGACCTCACTTTTCATTATCTAGGGAGGCCATAGGGCCCCAAAAGGGGTTTTTTAAAATTTTCGACACTTTCGACTTTGGTCGGATTTTTTCCGATTTTGGTCCGACCTAGGGACTTGGTGGTCCAAGGAGCCTCGGGACCAAACTTTTTTCTCAGGGGTCCCTACCTCCATACAACTTTGCCTAGGTAAATTTTTTGTTCCAAATCGACCGCGGATTTCACTTTTCAATATCTGGGGCTCGTGTAGAGTCCGAATATGAGGTTTTCTCATTTTTCGACATTTTCGACTTTTTTCGACTTTTTTCGGGTTTTTCGACCTAGGGGTCCGCCGAACAAATTTTGGGTCAAAAATTTTTATTGAACTAGTCGAAAGTACGCAAAAAGATAAGACTTTTTGCCGAAGACACCATGCCCCGGAACCGACTCCTTCCCCTTCAAAATTGGGGACAAACGTGATTTTTGAAACTTTTCCTTAGGGAGCCCAAGACTTAGAAAATTTTCAAATTCTCGATTTTTCGATTGCGAGCTAGCGCTTTGCGGTCTTCGGCAATGTTGTAGATCTCGACGAGATAAGACTTTTTGGTCAAGGGACATTTTGCCCTCCGACCCCTCCTTCCCCCCGCAAATCGCCCCCCAAAGTGCAATTTTTGCATTTTCACCTCTTTGCACGCACTGTTCGGCCCAAATGGCCACTTTCTATGGGTCTGAGCGCTTTGCGGTCTTCGGCAAACTTTTAGAGCGTACCAAGCCCTAATTATAATTCTTCTACACCACCTTCGTACCTCTTCATCCTTGGCCGCTATTCGCGTACCAAGGTAATTTTTGTTCATTTTGTCAACATTTTTCATCTTTGACTGCTTATATCGGCCTTGCCATGAACCGATAGCGCTTCGCTGTATTCTAACGTAAGTTAGTACTGCTCAATACCTTTCCAAATCATGTCTTAGATTGTCATTTGCTTGCATACAGCCGGAGCTATGAGCGATACCGTAAAAAGTACCGAAACTTGGAAAAATCCTTTGATCGCCCATATCCCCCCTTTGGGGGCCAGATATCGAAAAAAGTTCTGATTCAAAAAGTTGCGCATTAACGTGTTCTAGTTATGCCTAGAACATTTCACTTCGCTAGCTGGCCTGCAACTTAGCCGTAATTGGGATTTTAGGGTGTTCTTGGAGGGCCCATTTCCTGCGACTTGGTATCTTTTGGGCCCTATGTTTCTCTAATATCTCCACAAGTTTTCCAGATAGCCTTTTCAAACTTTCAGGGTGCCTAGAACACCTCAAGACCTTTCCAACGCTATGCCGTTTGCCTCGCTCGGACATCTACAGCCGAAGTTATTCGAGGTACACGGTACCTTACCCTGTTTTCTCAGTACTTGGTCGAAAATTTCGATCAGCCATATGACCGACTTGGACAACCCTGAGCGGGTTGGCCCCATATAACTAAACTTTTGTCTCTTGTAGGCAAACTTATAAATGTTCTACGTCAACTCGCTATCTCGTACCGCCTTGACGGTATACTTGGTCCAAGGGCCATTTCCAGCGACTTGGTCGCAATTTCGCTCTAAGTTTCGCTAATACCTTCGTCCGTGGACATGGTGATTTTTTGTTCGTATTTTTCCTTGATAGTCCCACTCAAGACTATTCCATACCAGAGCCAAGCGTCCCGCTAAGTGCCATACAGCCTGAGCAGTAATTCATGAAAGGTACCTCTACCAGTTTTTGCCATACTTGGGTACAAACTTTGTATCGCCCATATCTCCACTTTGGAGGCCAGCCAGCACCTTTGCCCCATATACTTTTTTCTTGGTCATACCATGCACTAAATATAATTGTTCTACGCCAACTTGCTATCTCTTCTCTAACTTGCCGTTATTCTTGGTCCAAGTCCCATTTCATTCGTTTTCGGACCCATTTTGCTATATGTTTCACTAATAGCTTCGGCCATGGACAAGCTGATATTCTGTTTGTATTTTTGCTTGATAGTCCCACTCAAGACCATTCCAAAACACACCGCAACTTGTCGCTCGGTGGCAAACTGACCGAGTTATAATTCATGAAAGATACCTCAACTTGGTACACCATGTGGTCGGCCCAAACCATATACCGACCAAACGACCGACTTGGAGCACCCTGACCGGGTTGCCCCCATATAATGAAAGTTGCGTCTCTACACGCCCAACTTATGAATATTCTACGCCAAGTCGCTATCTCTTACCGGTAAGCCGGTATTCACCTTCCAAGGGTGATTTTGGTCAAGTGCCATTTCCTGCGACTTGGTCCCCGAATTGGACCATCATCACCTAATATCTCCGTGGTCTTTCAACTCAGCCTCATGAAACTTTCAGGGTAGATAGGTCTCCCCGAGACCTTTCCAACGATATGCGCTTTGCCTCGCTAGGCCATCTACAGCCGAAGTTATTCATGGTACTTGGTACCTTACCCTGTTTTTTCCATACTTGTTCGTACTTGGGTACAAACTTTGAATCGCCCATATTTCCACTTTGGAGGCCAGCCAGCGCCTTGGCCCCATATACTTTTTTCTTGGTCATACCATGCACTAAATATAATTGTTCTACGCCAACTTGCTATCTCTTCTCTAACTTGCCGTTATTCTTGGTCCAAGTCCCATTTCATTCGTTTTCGGACCCATTTTGCTATATGTTTCACTAATAGCTTCGGCCATGGACAAGCTGATATTCTGTTTGTATTTTTGCTTGATAGTCCCACTCAAGACCATTCCAAAACACACCGCAACTTGTCGCTCGGTGGCAAACTGACCGAGTTATAATTCATGAAAGGTACCTCACCTTGGTACACTACGTGGTCGGCCCAAACCATAAACCGACCAAACGACCGACTTGGAGCACCCTGACCGGGTTGCCCCCATATAATGAAAGTTGCGTCTATTCACGCCCAACTTATGAATATTCTACGCCAAGTCGCTATCTCTTACCGGTAAGCCGGTATTCACCTTCCAAGGGTGATTTTCGTCAAGTGCCATTTCCTGCGACTTGGTCCCCGAATTGGACCATCATCACCTAATATCTCCGTGGTCTTTCAACTTAGGCTCATGAAACTTTCAGGGTAGATAGGTCACCTCGAGACCTTTCCAACGATATGCGGTTTGCCTCGCTCGGCCACCTACAGCCGAAGTTATTCATGGTACTTGGTACCTTACCCTGTTTTTTCCATACTTGTTCGTACTTGGGTACAAACTTTGAATCGCCCATATCACCACTTTGGAGGCCAGCCAGCGCCTTGGCCCCATACACATTTTTGTTGGTCATACCACGCACTAGTTATAAATGTTCTACGCAAGCTTGCTATCTCTTCTCCAACTTGCGGTTATTTTTGACTCAAGTCCCATTTCCATAGTTTTTGGTACCAATTTGCTCTATGTTTCGCTAATAGCTTCGCCCAAGGACTTTGTGATTTTTTGTTCGCATTTTTCCTAAATAGTCCCACTCAAGACTATTCCAAATCACTTCTTAGCTTGTCGCTCAGTGCCATACAGCCAGAGTTTTAATTCATGAAAGGTACATCACCTTGGTACACCACGTGGTCGGTCCAAACCATCAACCAACCATATGACCGACTTCGAGTCGAGCTAGCGGCTAGGCCCCGTATAATTAAATGCGTGTCTTGATGCGGGCTACTGACGGTCTGAACAATGTAGCTCGCTAGCTCGTCTCTAAACTTGTGTTTTGGTCGAATATTGGGTGTTCATGTACCACTTCGGGTAACATGGACTTTGGTGCAACTTTACCACTTGTGCACTTAATAACTTCCCGGTCATTCAAGTCTTTGCCTTCATACTTTCAGGGTAGTTAGGTCTCGTCGAGACCTTTCCATACATATGCCAAACTCATCGATCGGACATCTATAGCCCGAGTTATTCGCGGTACACCGTACCTTACCCTGTTTTTTCCTCAATTGGGTACAAACCTTGGAACACCCATATCGCCCCTTTAGAGACTAGCTGGCACGTTGGCCTCATATAATGATAAGTGCACCTCAACTAGGGCTACTGACGGTCAGAACATTTCAACTTGCTAGCTCGGGCCCACACTTGTGTTTTTCTCGAATATATGGTTCAAGTGTGCCACTTTGGGCACTTTTGGACATTTTGTCCCCACACAACTTTCTTGCCTTGGTAGATAGGGTCTTGTGTTCTCGGGCAAAAAGATGCACCAAGATATGGTCTAACTTTCGTTCTTATACCGCAAAGCGCTATCTCCAACACCCGAGGAGATAGAAAGTGATTATGTTCGGTATATCGGTCTTCCATGGCCTACTATGGTAAGCCCCTGCAGGTATGCAACCGAAGGTGCTTGGTACATATATTTGGTGCAATATCGGTGCAAAGTAGGTGTTTCCTTGATCGGGCTATAACTTTCTTGGTTGATGTTGGATTGCTTTGCGGTCTTCGGGGGATAGTTAGGGAACATGTTGGCCAACATTTTCTTATTCCTCAGCCTGGCCGTACCTCTTACCGTCTAGGCGGTATTCATGCTCTAAGTTGGAACTTGTGTTCCATCGGGCAACTTTTCTGACTTTGACGCTTAATAACTTCCGTTCATATGCAGTCTAAGCTCTGCAACTCTCAGGAAAGCTAGTACTACTCATTTCCTTTCCATATCAGTCTTTGGCTTGTCGATCCGATGTCTACAGCCTTAGTTATTCACGTTCCCTGTGAAGGTAGGTTTTTGCCCATTTTACAGTTCATGTGGTAACATTCCCGGACTTTGCCGGCTTTCTCTTCATGTGGTAACTTGCTTGCTCATGTGGTAACTTGATAGTGTATTTCCGACAGACCCAATCTGGGACTTAGCCGATTTTTCTCTTCATATTATATGAATCCATCACTAGGCCATCTTGCTTGCTTGTGTGGTAACTTGAAAGTGTATGTCTGACAGACCCAATCTTGGACTTAGCCGATTTTTCTCTTCATATCATATGGATCCATCACTAGGCCATCTTGCTTGCTTGCGTGGTAACTTGGAAGTGTATTTCTGACAGACCCAATCTGGGACTTAGCCGATTTTTCTCTTCATATTATATGAATCCATCACTAGGCCATCTTGCTTGCTTGTGTGGTAACTTGAAAGTGTATGTCTGACAGACCCAATCTTGGACTTAGCCAATTTTTCTCTTCATGTCATATGGATCCTTCACTAGGCCATCTTGCTTGCTTGTGTGGTAACTTGGAAGTGTATTTCTGACAGACCCAATCTGGGACTTAGCCGATTTTTCTCTTCATATTATATGGATCCATCACTAGGCCATCTTGCTTGCTTGTGTGGTAACTTGGAAGTGTATTTCTGACAGACCCAATCTGGGACTTAGCCGATTTTTCTCTTCATATCATATGGATCCATCACTAGGCCATCTTGCTTGCTTGCGTGGTAACTTGGAAGTGTATTTCTGACAGACCCAATCTGGGACTTAGCCGATTTTTCTCTTCATATCATATGGATCCATCACTAGGCCATCTTGCTTGCTTGCGTGGTAACTTGGAAGTGTATTTCTGACAGACCCAATCTGGGACTTAGCCGATTTTTCTCTTCATATTATATGGATCCATCCTTAGGCCATCTTGCTTGCTTGTGTGGTAACTTGGAAGTGTATTTCTGACAGACCCAATCTGGGACTTAGCCGATTTTTCTCTTCATATTATATGGATCCATCCTTAGGCCATCTTGCTTGCTTGTGTGGTAACTTTGAAGTGTATTTCTGACAGACCCAATCTGGGACTTAGCCGATTTTTCTCTTCATATTATATGGATCCATCACTAGGCCATCTTGCTTGCTTGTGTGGTAACTTGATAGTGTATGTCTGACAGACCCAATCTCGGACTTAGCCGATTTTTCTCTTCATATCATATGGATCCATCACTAGGCCATCTTGCTTGCTTGTGTGGTAACTTGATAGTGTATGTCTGACAGACCCAATCTGGGACTTAGCCGATTTTTCTCTTCATATCATATGGATCCATCACTAGGCCATCTTGCTTGCTTGTGTGGTAACTTGGAAGTGTATTTCTGACAGACCCAATCTGGGACTTAGCCGATTTTTCTCTTCATATTATATGGATCCTGGACTTAGCCGATTTTTCTCTTCATATCATATGGATCCATCACTAGGCCATCTTGCTTGCTTGTGTGGTAACTTGGAAGTGTATTTCTGACAGACCCAATCTGGGACTTAGCCGATTTTTCTCTTCATATCATATGGATCCATCACTAGGCCATCTTGCTTGCTTGTGTGGTAACTTGGAAGTGTATTTCTGACAGACCCAATCTGGGACTTAGCCGATTTTTCTCTTCATATTATATGGATCCTGGACTTAGCCGATTTTTCTCTTCATATCATATGGATCCATCACTAGGCCATCTTGCTTGCTTGTGTGGTAACTTGGAAGTGTATTTCTGACAGACCCAATCTGGGACTTAGCCGATTTTTCTCTTCATATTATATGGATCCTGGACTTAGCCGATTTTTCTCTTCATATCATATGGATCCATCATTAGGCCATCTTGCTTGCTTGTGTGGTAACTTGATAGTGTATTTCCGACAGACCCAATCTCGGACTTAGCCGATTTTTCTCTTCATATTATATGGTTCCATCACTAGGCCATCTTGCTTGCTTGTGTGGTATCTTGAAAGTGTATGTCTGACAGACCCAATCTCGGACTTAGCCGATTTTTCTCTTCATATAATATGGATCCGGGACTTAGCCTGTTATTAGGTTATTATATATGGATCCTGGACTTAGCCGATTATTAGGTTATTATATATGGATCCTGGACTTAGCCGATTTTTCTCTTCATATAATATGGATCCGGGACTTAGCCGATTATTAGGTTATTATATATGGATCCTGGACTTAGCCGATATTTCTCTTCATATAATATGGATCCGGGACTTAGCCAATTTTTCTCTTCATATAATATGGATCCGGGACTTAGCCGATTTTTCTCTTCATATAATATGGATCCGGGACTTAGCCAATTTTTCTCTTCATGTGGTAACGTATGCCAATCGCTCACAAGTCATGGGATAAGGGTACTTGTGTTCTTCCATCTTCTAAGTCCCGCACGGGGACATCGTGATCGCCCCAAGTCCGGAATAGCGCCAAGTCAAGCCCCACGGTGGCCGTGCAGGACCTGTTAGCGGCGGCCCCACTGACAGCACTAATCC
>NW_026689827.1:72500-97500 GCF_943734765.1 Anopheles ziemanni | reverse complement strand
CTGCCGAAGCAGCGTGGACCAGGGGAGGAACACACTTTTCATAGAAACGTAAGGCATCCATGACTGCCATAGTGCGTAAGCCGCCGCTGTGCGCGTAAACCCGTTCCCCGTAGGGAGGAGTCAAGCCGCCGCTTAGAGACGAAGTATGAAGTGTCCTCTTCCACATAGGGCAAGCTAGAATGAACTATCTTACCCAGGACCGCCGAAGCAGCGTGGACCAGGGGAGAACTGAACTTTATACTTCACACCACAGTATTGAGTAATGTGCCCTCTTCCACATAGGGCAAGCTGGAATGTTCCATTTTACCCAGGACGGCCGAAGCGGCGTGGACCAGTGGAGGACTACACAATCATGAGGTTTGATATCGACTTGTGTGTTTCAATAGGATACCGATGGTATGGTTTGAACCGATTTGATTTAGCCATTCTGAAGTCATCACTTGGTTGAAGCGCTGAACTAGGGAGGCATCGTTTACATATATATTGGTTTTCGCATGCTCTACTAGGTTAATGTCATGAGGTTGGCTATCGAGCATGCCCAAGTGATGACTTGATTGTGTGCTTGCTTGAATTCTTCACATTTCATACCATCGGTTAGTTGTCGAATCATTCCTCGATCATAACCTTCGTTCTTGGTTCATGTATGCTCTCTTCCACATAGGGCAAGCTAGAATTAACTATCTTACCCAGGACCGCCGAAGCAGCGTGGACCAGGGGAGAACTATACTTTGTCTTGTATGCCCTCTTCCACATAGGGCAAGCTAGAACTAACTATCTTACCCAGGACCGCCGAAGCAGCGTGGACCAGTGGAGGACTATACTTTGTTCATAACACCACAGTATTGAGTAATGTGCCCTCTTCCACATAGGGCAAGCTAGAATGAACTATCTTACCCAGGACCGCCGGAGCAGTGTGGACCAGTGGAGGACTACACAATCATGAGGTTTGATATCGACTTGTGTGTTTCAATAGGGTACCGATGGTATGTTTTGAACCGATTTGATTTAGCCATTCTGAAGTCATCACTTGGTTGAAGCGCTGAACTAGGGAGGGGCATCGTTTACATATATATTGGTTTTCGCATGCTCTACTAGGTTAATGTCATAGGGTTGGCTATCGAGCATGCCCAAGTGATGACTTGATTGTGTGCTTGCTTGAATTCTTCACATTTCATACCATCGGTTAGTTGTCGAATCATTCCTCGATCATAACCTTCGTTCTTGGTTCATGTATGCTCTCTTCCACATAGGGCAAGCTAGAATTAACTATCTTACCCAGGACCGCCGAAGCAGCGTGGACCAGGGGAGAACTATACTTTGTCTTGTATGCCCTCTTCCACATAGGGCAAGCTAGAATGAACTATCTTACCCAGGACCGCCGGAGCAGCGTGGACCAGTGGAGGACTATACTTTGTTCATTACACCACAGTATTAAGTATGGTGTCCTCTTCCACATAGGGCAAGCTAGAATTAACTATCTTACCCAGGACCGCCGAAGCAGTGTGGACCAGGGGAGGACTATACTTTATACTTCACACACTAGCCAAATTGAAGTCATCACTTGGTTGAAGCACTGAACTAGGGCGAGTCTATCGTTTACTTTGCATTGGGATAATACGCTGCATGCTCTCTTAGGTTAATGTCATGTGATTGGCTATAGAGCATGCCCAAGTGATGACTTTGTTTCAAGCTCAACAGGTAGGGTATTGAGTCCTCTTCCACATAGGGCAAGCTAGAATTAACTATCTTACCCAGGACCGCCGGAGCAGCGTGGACCAGGGGAGAACTATACTTTGTCTTGTATGCCCTCTTCCACATAGGGCAAGCTAGAACTAACTATCTTACCCAGGACTGCAAAGCAGCGTGGACCAGTGGAGGACTATACTTTGTTCATTACACCACAGTATTAAGTATGGTGTCCTCTTCCACATAGGGCAAGCTAGAACTAACTATCTTACCCAGGACCGCCGAAGCAGTGTGGACCAGGGGAGGACTATACTTTATACTTCACACACTAGCCATACTGAAGTCATCACTTGGTTGAAGCACTGAACTAGGGCGAGTCTATCGTTTACTTTGCATTGGGATAATACGCTGCATGCTCTCTTAGGTTAATGTCATGTGGTTGGCTATAGAGCATGCCCAAGTGATGACTTTGTTTCAAGCTCAACAGGTAGGGTATTGAGTCCTCTTCCACATAGGGCAAGCTAGAATTAACTATCTTACCCAGGACCGCCGGAGCAGCGTGGACCAGGGGAGAACTATACTTTGTCTTGTATGCCCTCTTCCACATAGGGCAAGCTAGAACTAACTATCTTACCCAGGACTGCAAAGCAGCGTGGACCAGTGGAGGACTATACTTTGTTCATTACACCACAGTATTAAGTATGGTGTCCTCTTCCACATAGGGCAAGCTAGAACTAACTATCTTACCCAGGACCGCCGAAGCAGTGTGGACCAGGGGAGGACTATACTTTATACTTCACACACTAGCCATACTGAAGTCATCACTTGGTTGAAGCGCTGAACTACGGCGGGGTAATCGTTTACAGGTTATAATCATATAGCTGCATGCTCATTAGTAGATAATGGAATATTGTATGGCAATATGAGCATGCCCAAGTGATGACTTTGTTTCAAGCTCAACAGGTAGGGTATTGAGTCCTCTTCCACATAGGGCAAGCTAGAATGAACTATCTTACCCAGGACCGCCGGAGCAGCGTGGACCAGTGGAGGACTCTATACTTTATACTTCACACCACAGTATTGAGTACGACTTGCATAAAGCCCCTAATGAGAACCACGAGGGCTCTCTCAATGTAGAACCACGAGGGCTCTAGTACCGATTCTCTCGGTACGGCTTGGTCCGTGTTCCTTTATGCATGTACTCGCAGAAAGTCTCAACCCGGAGGTCTTGACTTTGATTGTCATAGTTGGACTACGACGGGGCATCCGACCATTGCTGATCGAACACCCCTGATTCACCATCTTTCGGGTAGGCGGTACGCGTACCTCCGGACGCGGAAGTCTCAACCCGGAGGTCTTGACTTTGATTGTCATAGTTGGACTACGACGGGGCATCCGACCATTGCTGATCGAACACCCCTGATTCATCATCTTTCGGGTAGGCGGTGCGCGCACCTCCGACGCGGAAGTCTCAACCCGGAGGTCTTGACTTTGTATTGTCATAGTTGGACTACGACGGGGTATCCGACTCATCGAATACCCCAGAAGCACACCATCTTTCGGGTAGGCGGTACGCGTACCTCCGGACGCGGAAGTCTCAACCCGGAGGTCTTGACTTTGATTGTCATAGTTGGACTACGTCGGGGTATCCGACTCATCGAATACCCCAGAAGCACACCATCTTTCGGGTAGGCGGTACGCGTACCTCCGGACGCGGAAAGTCTCAACCCGGAGGTCTTGACTTTGGTTGTCATAGTTGGACTATGACGGGGCATCCGACCATTGCTGATCGAACACCCCTGTTACACCATCTTTCGGATAGGCGGTGCGCGACACCACCGACGCGGAAAGTCTCAACCCGGAGGTCTTGACTTTGTATTGTTGGATAGTCCTCTTCCACTATAGGGCAAGCTGGAAATATTCCATTTTACCCAGGACTGCCGAGGCAGCGTGGACCAGGGGAGAACTTCACGGAATCTTCAGGCATCCATGATTGCCATAGTGCGTAAGCCGCCGCTGTGCGCGTCAACTCGTTCCCCGTGAGGAGGAGTCTAGCCGCCGCTAAAAGACGAAGCATTAAGTGTCCTCATTCCACTATAGGGCAAGCTAGAATTAACTATCTTACCCAGGACCGCCGAAGCAGCGTGGACCAGGCGAGGACTATACTTTATACTTCACACCACAGTATTGAGTACGACTTGCATAAAGCCCCTAATGAGAACCACGAGGGCTCTCTCAATGTAGAACCACGAGGGCTCTAGTACCGATTCTCTCGGTACGGCTTGGTCCGTGTTCCTTTATGCTTGTACTCGCGGAAAGTCTCAACCCGGAGGTCTTGACTTTGATTGTCATAGTTGGACTACGACGGGGCATCCGACCATTGCTGACCGAACACCCCTGATTCATCATCTTTCGGATAGGAGGTGCGCCCACCTCCTACGCGGAAGTCTCAACCCGGAGGTTCGGACTTAGAGTTTTTCCCATTTAAAAGTTTTTCTCTTAGCCATACTGAAGTCATCACTTGGTGAACGATTGAACTAGGGCGGGTTAATCGTTTATAGGTATCATGTGGTTTGCATGCTCTCTTAGGTTAAGGTCATGTGGTTGGCTATCGAGCATGCCCAAGTGATGACTTTGTTTCACGCTTGCTTGATTTCTTCATGATTCCCTGTTATATAGTGTAATCATTCGAGAACAGGGAATCTTTGGTTTTGCTCAACAGGTATTGGATGTCAACTTGGTATCTAGATCGCATTAAGTCTCAACCCTTAGGTTCGGACTTGTATAGTGACATCTTGTTACGGTCTTGAGTCTCAACCCGCAGGTTCGGACTACTTAGTGTTTGATCGAATATAATATGGCAACTTGTGCCTAAGTCTCAACCCGCAGGTTCGGACTTCTGTTTATTTGGCCAATGTATGTATAAGGCAACTTGTGCCTAAGTCTCAACCCGCAGGTTCGGACTTGTGTATTTGTTCGAAGTCATGTATAAGGCAACGTGTGCCTAAGTCTCAACCCGCAGGTTCGGACTTGTTAGTGTTTCGTCAACTTTCATATGGCAACTTGTGCCTAAGTCTCAACCCGCAGGTTCGGACTTGTGTATTTGTTCGAAGTCATGTATAAGGCAACTTGTGCCTAAGTCTCAACCCGCAGGTTCGGACTTGTGTATTTGTTCGAAGTCATGTATAAGGCAACGTGTGCCTAAGTCTCAACCCGCAGGTTCGGACTTGTTAGTGTTTCGTCAACTTTCATATGGCAACTTGTGCCTGAGTCTCAACCCGCAGGTTCGGACTTCTATAGTGTTTCGTCAATTATCATATGGCAACTTGTGCCGAAGTCTCAACCCGCAGGTTCGGACTTCTGGAAGGATCACTTGGCCACTAATGATCCTTCCGCAGGTTCACCTACGGAAACCTTGTTACGACTTTTACTTCCTCTAAATCATCAAGTTCGGTCAACTTCGATAAAGCAGACGCGGTTCACGAGGATCCAGCGAACGATCATCTCCAAAGACCTCACTAAATAATCCATCGGTAGTAGCGACGGGCGGTGTGTACAAAGGGCAGGGACGTATTCAACGCTGGCTGATGACCAGCACTTACTAGAAGTTCCGAGTTCATATGGACCATTGCAATCCATAATCCCTACTAAGTGAGTATTTGAGTGATTTCCCGTTCCTCTCGGAATAGGAGACACGCTGCTACCCACATTGTAGCACGCGTGTAGCCCAGAACATCTAAGGGCATCACGGACCTGTTATCGCTCGATCTCATTTTGCTAAACACAAATTGTCCTGCTAAGCAGCGTACCGTAAGTGCACTTGCGCACACGAACAGCGAAGGTGTCAGGTCATACTCCACCGAAAGGTCCTAACCCGTTCCAATCGGCATCGACGCATTAACGCTGACTGCGTTCTAGTTAGCATATGTGAGTCACGTTCGTTATCGGAATTAACCAGACAAATCAATCCACGAACTAAGAACGGCCATGCACCACTACCCTTAAATTTGAGAAAGAGCTATTAATCTGTCTCACCTCCATAAGTTCGGACCTGGTAAGTTTTCCCGTGTTGAGTCAAATTGAACCGCAAGCTCCATTTCATTGTGGTGCCCTTCCGTCAATTCCTTTAAGTTTCAACTTTGCAACCATACTTCCCCCGGAACCTGACTTTGGTTTCCCGGAAGCTACTGAGAGCACCTGGTTGTAGCGTCTCCCAATTGCTAGTTGGCATCGTTTACGGTTAGAACTAGGGCGGTATCTAATCGCCTTCGATCCTCTAACTTTCGTTCTTGATTAAAGAAAGCATCCTTGACAAATGCCTTCGCTTTAGTTAGTCTTACGACGGTCTACGAATTTCACCTCTCGCGCCGTAATACTAGTGTCCCCAACTACTTCTGTTAATCATTACCTCCGGTCTGAGTACAAACCAATGAAAGATTAGACCAAGGTCGTATTCCATTATTCCATGCAAGATTATTCTAGGGCGTTTGGGCACCCTGCTTTAAGCACTCTAATTTGTTCAAGGTAAACGTGAGCGGTCGAGCTCTATGTTACACTTGCACCCGTTGAAGGGCACACCATGACACAGACTTGGTGCCCTACCACACCATTGAGTCGCAACCAGATTCCGACTTGGCCCACCGACCACGGGTTGACCGGGTCGGCGGAGCCGGACTGTGTTGGACAAGTATCAACTTCGAACGTTTTAACCGCAACAATTTTAATATACGCTAGTGGAGCTGGAATTACCGCGGCTGCTGGCACCAGACTTGCCCTCCACTTGATCCTCGTAGAAGGATTTATGCTCTACTCATTCCAATTATGAAACATCATTAAAGAGTTTCATATTGTTATTTCTCGTCACTACCTCCCCGTCCCGGGATTGGGTAATTTACGCGCCTGCTGCCTTCCTTGGATGTGGTAGCCATTTCTCAGGCTCCCTCTCCGGAATCGAACCCTGATTCCCCGTTACCCGTTGCAACCATGGTAGTCCTCTATACTACCATCCATAGTTGATAGGGCAGATATTTGCGAGATCTGTCGTCGGTGCGAGACCATACGATCAGCATCATTATCCAGACTTCAACTCAATGACACGGAGAACCCGCGATTGGTTTGACTAATAAGTGCACCAGTTCCCGCGAGGGTCCTGGCATGTTGCATGTATTAGCTCTAGATTTTCCACAGTTATCCAAGTAACTAGGTTGATGATCTCGTAAATTATAGCTGTTATACTGAGCCTTATGCGGTTTCACATTAAATCTGTTTGTACTTAGACATGCATGGCTTAACCTTTGAGACGAGCGTATATTACTGGTAGGATCAACCAGAATTCCGACTTTGCGTTCGAATGTTCATTGTCCCATTGCACCCGGAGGAGCAAACACCACGTTCTATATGTTGTCAAGTCCGGTAGCACACGGGAGGCGAGCCCCCGTGCGAACCTCATTGCCCTCGTATCACACACACCCGATGCACCGGACAGGCACTTGAGCGGCATTCGACTCCGCTAAGCGCACGTGCGCCCGATTGTGCATGCGCTGACGGGGCCTTCATACCCCTACCACAGCGACCTTATGCCAAACTTCCATGAATACTTAGGTGAGCTGACAAGGGCCTTCATTTCCCTACCATCAACTAAAGGACACGCTAGGCGCGTCCGATCATTGCAACTGCGGGGCTTTCATACCCCAATCACCACAGTACGCAATTCACCAGAGTTTAATCACAACCCCCCCGGACATGGCACACTATTAACTTGCAACAAAACTTAGTGTGTGCCGGGCACATCGGTTCCACAAAATCATTCCCGATGTACCCCAATTGGGGTTGTGAACGCATCCATGGTCCTCTGACACACCCAACCAAGCGTGGATACTACATACCTCAAACACCCAGTACACTAACAGACAAATCAATATATGGTTGCTTTCCCCCAGACATTTGCCAATCACTTGGCACCCGGACGGGAACTCGCTCCTGATTGCGCCATTGCCACCCATTTGCCAAGAGCGAGTTCTGTATGTAGATTTCATTTGGAAAGACAACCGTGTACTGGATATTCTATCCGACGATTACAGATGACGAGTACGAGACTCGACTACACTCACGGATAATACATTTTGGGTCGAGATTGCTTTCGGGGTTTTCGATTGGTCTTGCGCTTGTAAACGTATAACTTTGACTTGTGGTAACCTCGGTATGTTAGTCGATCACGTGGTTGTGAACTGGGTAAGGGTGGGCAATCTGTTCACTTGCACTCTGGGTAGGAATATGGTGAGCGCTATAGGTTAAAGATCATGGTATGGTTCCATCGTGATGACTTTCGCTAGATAGTAGTATGTTTGGATAGTTATAACGTTTTTGGCCATTTGTTCATAGTGTTCGGTCCATTGAGGAATTCGATTGGTCTTTGCTTCACACACGTGGTCGATCACTTGGATGTGAACTAGGGTGAGATTAAGGTGTTCACTAGTGCTCTTCGGTTTTGGATCAGTAATGAGCACTTGATTGGTTTCGCATAATATGTATCCATAGTGATGACTCTTTCCAGCTTAAGATTTCGTTACCAGTTTCGAATCCTCCCCACGTTCGCTTTTACTTGGTTAGGTTTTCGAGTGTAGATTTGAAAGCAATCTCATGTATGTATCCCATCTGATATAAGCCACTGACAGTTCATGTCACCTCGTTCAACTCTCGCTGGGTCACAGAAGTATGTTACTGCGCCCATTATCCCTACTCGGATAGGTTCGGTTCGTTCGTTTTATACTACGGTGAGTAAACTCAATTTGTGCATCGCATAGCCATGGAAAGCAAGCTTTCGCGGGCCTCTTCGACTGTTTTGATACGAGCTGTGCCCGTGATGCTTGTCATCCCAGGATACTAGACCCCTTTGGACGACCGCATGACCATCAGAAAGTAAATTCCACGTTCGGTTTATTTGCTACTTCCACCGTTCTAGTACTATGGGGTTGGAACCCCTAACATAAAGTATCTATGTAGAACCACGAGGGCTCTCAATGTAGAACCACAAGGGCTCTAGTACCGATTCTCTCGGTACGCTTGGTCCGTGTTCCTTTATGTTTGTACTCTTGTGTGTATAAAATTCATGTTCGATTTGGGATATTTGCTACTTTCACCTGTGCGCTGTGTATAACTACGGAGAAACTCAATTTGTGCATCGCATAGCCATGGAAAGCAAGCTTTCGCGGGCCTCTTCGACTGTTTTGATACGAGACTGTGCCCGTGATGCTTGTCATCCCAGGATACTAGACCCCTTTGGACGACCGCATGACCAACAGAATGTAAATTCCAGTTCGTTTTTGGATATTTGCTACTGTCACCGTTTGAGTACTATGGGGCTTGAACCCCTAACATAAAGTCTTTGTGTAGAACCACGAGGGCTCTATAGTACCGATTCTCTCGGCACGCTTGGTCCGTGTTCCTTTATGTTCGTACTCTTGTGTGTATAATATTCATGTTCGGTTTGGGATATTTGCTACTGTCACCGTTTGAGTACTATGGGGCTTGAACCCCTAACATAAAGTCTTTGTGTAGAACCACGAGGGCTCTATAGTACCGATTCTCTCGGCACGCTTGGTCCGTGTTCCTTTATGTTCGTACTCTTGTGTGTATAATATACATGTTCGGTTTGGGATATTTGCTACTTTCACCTGGGTCCCGTTCTTCATACAAGTCTGCCTTGCTAATGTGGTAACTTTATAGTGTAGTTCTGACATCCCAATTTTGGGACTTAGCCGATTTTTCATGAATTTCCATATGACCCATAGGGTCCCTTTCTTCATACAAGCTTGCCTAGGGCGATCGGTCAAAACTTGTCTTACTATTCGATTGGTCTTCGCAGTTTCACCCTAGGCAATTCGCCTAGGTCTGTCTTCTTGAGGAGGCCAAAACCCGAAATAAGGAGGTCTGGCCGACCCTGAAACCTCCCCTGTCTTAACTACACTAACCCGATTTTTCAGGGTCCTCAGCGCCATACAACTTTGCCTAGGTCACTTATACTCTTGACTTAGGCCATCTGACTTGGTCCGTGTTTCTTCCTAGGGTTCACCTAGGTACTTTGCCTTGCTTGATGTGGTAACTTTTTAGTGTAGTTCTGACATCCCAATTTTGGGACTTAGCCGATTTTTCATGAATTTCCATATGACCCATAGGGTCCCTTTCTTCATACAAGCTTGCCTAGGGCGATCGGTCAAAACTTGTCTTACTATTCGATTGGTCTTCGCAGTTTCACCCTAGGCAATTCGCCTAGGTCTGTCTTCTTGAGGAGGCCAAAACCCGAAATAAGGAGGTCTGGCCGACCCTGAAACCTCCCCTGTCTTAACTACACTAACCCGATTTTTCAGGGTCCTCAGCGCCATACAACTTTGCCTAGGTCACTTGCACTCTTGACTTAGGCCATCTGACTTGGTCCGTGTTTCTTCCTAGGGTTCACCTAGGTACTTTGCCTTGCTTGATGTGGTAACTTTTTAGTGTAGTTCTGACATCCCAATTTTGGGACTTAGCCGATTTTTCATGAATTTCCATATGACCCTAAGGGTCCCTTTCTTCATACAAGCTTGCCTAGGGCGATCGGTCAAAACTTGTCTTACTATTCGATTGGTCTTCGCAGTTTCACCCTAGGCAATTCGCCTAGGTCTGTCTTCTTGAGGAGGCCAAAACCCGAAATAAGGAGGTCCAGCCGACCCTGAAACCTCCCCTGTCTTAACTACACTAACCCGATTTTTCAGGGTCCTCAGCGCCATACAACTTTGCCTAGGTCAATTATACTCTTGACTTAAGCCATCTGACTTGGTCCGTGTTTCTTCCTAGGGTTCACCTAGGTACTTTGCCTTGCTTGATGTGGTAACTTTTTAGTGTAGTTCAGACATCCCAATTTTGGGACTTAGCCGATTTTTCATGTATTTCCATATGACCCGTAGGGTCCCTTTCTTCATACAAGCTTGCCTAGGGCGATCGGTCAAAACTTGTCTTACTATTCGATTGGTCTTCGCACTTTCACCCTAGGCAGTTTGCCTAGGTCTGTCTTCTTGAGGAGGCCAAAACCCGAAATAAGGAGGTTCAGCCGACCTAGAAACCTCCCCTGTCAGAACTACACTAACCAGATTTTTCAGGGTCCTCACCGTCATACAACTTTGCCTAGGTCACTTGTACTCTTGACTTAGGCCATCTGACTTGGTCCGTGTTTCTTCTTAGGGTTCACCTAGGTACTTTGCCTTGCTTGATGTGGTAACTTTTTAGTGTAGTTTCTGACATCCCAATTTTGGGACTTAGCCGATTTTTCGTATATTTCCATATGACCCATAGGGTCCCTTTCTTCATACAAGCTTGCCTAGGGCGATCGGTCAAAACTTGTCTTACTATTCGATTGGTCTTCGCACTTTCACCCTAGGCAGTTTGCCTAGGTGTAGCTTCTTGAGGAGGTCAAAACCCAAAATAAGGAGGTTCAGCCGACCCAAAAACCTCCCCTGTCTGAACTACACTAACCCGCATTTTTCAGGGTCCTCAGCGCCATACAACTTTGCCTAGGTCACTTGTACTCTTGACTTAGGCCATCTGACTTGGTCCGTGGTTTCTTCTTAGGGTTCACCTAGGTACTTTGCCTTGCTTGATGTTGGTAACTTTTTAGTGTAGTTCTGACATCCCAATTTCGGGACTTAGCCGATTTTTCGTATATTTCCATATGACCCATAGGGTCCCTTTCTTCATACAAGCTTGCCTAGGGCGATCGGTCAAAACTTGTCTTACTATTCGATTGGTCTTCGCACTTTTCACCCTAGGCAGTTTGCCTAGGTGTAGCTTCTTGATGAGGCCAAAACCCAAAATAAGGGAGTTCGGCCGACCCAAAAAACCTACCCTGTCTAAACTACACTAACCAGATTTTTCAGGGTCCTCAGCGCATACAACTTTGCCTAGGTCACTTGCACTCTTGACTTAGGCCATCTGACTTGGTCCGTGTTTCTTCCTAGGGTTCACCTAGGTACTTTGCCTTGCTTGATGTGGTAACTTTTTAGTGTAGTTCAGACATCCCAATTTTGGGACTTAGCCGATTTTTCATGTATTTCCATATGACCCATAGGGTCCCTTTCTTCATACAAGCTTGCCTAGGGCGATCGGTCAAAACTTGTCTTACTATTCGATTGGTCTTCGCACTTTCACCCTAGGCAGTTTGCCTAGGTGTAGCTTCTTGAGGAGGTCAAAACCCAAAATAAGGAGGTTCAGCCGACCCAAAAACCTCCCCTGTCTAAACTACACTAACCAGATTTTTCAGGGTCCTCACCGTCATACAACTTTGCCTAGGTCACTTGCACTCTTGACTTAGGCCATCTGACATGGTCCGTGTTTCTTCCTAGGGTTCACCTAGGTACTTTGCCTTGCTTGATGTGGTAACTTTTTAGTGTAGTTCAGACATCCCAATTTTGGGACTTAGCCGATTTTTCATGTATTTCCATATGACCCATAGGGTCCCTTTCTTCATACAAGCTTGCCTAGGGGCGATCGGTCAAAACTTGTCTTTACTATTCGATTGGTCTTCGCACTTTCAACCCTAGGCAGTTTGCCTAGGTGTAGCTTCTTGATGAGGCCAAAACCCAAAATAAGGGGGTTCGGCCGACCCAAAAACCTACCCCTGTCTAAACTACACTAACCAGATTTTTCAGGGTCCTCAGCGCCATACAACTTTGCCTAGGTCACTTGTTCTCTTGACTTAGGCCATCTGACTTGGTCCGTGTTTCTTCCTAGGGTTCACCTAGGTACTTTGCCTTGCTTGGTGTGGTAACTTTTTAGTGTAGTTCTGACATCCTCATTTGGGACTTAGCCGATTTTTCGTAAAATGCCATATGACCCATATGGGTCCTTTCCTTCATATAAGTTTGCCTTGCTTGGTGTGGTAACATTTGAGTGTAGTTCTGACATCATCATTTTGGGACTTAGCCGATTTTTCGTAAAATACCATATGACCCATATGGGTCCTTTCCTTCATATAAGTTTGCCTTGCTTGGTATGGTAACATTTGAGTGTAGTTCTGACATCATCATTTTGGGACTTAGCCGATTTTTCGTAAAATACCATATGACCCATATGGGTCCTTTGCTTCATATAGTTTGCCTTGCTTGGTGTGGTAACATTTGAGTGTAGTTCTGACATCCCCATTTTGGGACTTAGCCGATTTTTCAATCAATACCATATGACCCATCAGGGTCCTTTGCTTCATATAAGTTTGCCTTGCTTGGTGTGGTAACATTTGAGTGTAGTTCCCCATTTTGGGACTTAGCCGATTTTTCGTAAAATACCATATGACCCATCAGGGTCCTTTGCTTCATATAAGTTTGCCTTGCTTGGTGTGGTAACATTTGAGTGTAGTTCTGACATCCCCATTTTGGGACTTAGCCGATTTTTCGATCAATACCATATGACCCATCAGGGTCCTTTGCTTCATATAAGTTTGCCTTGCTTGGTGTGGTAACATTTGAGTGTAGTTCTGACATCATCATTTTGGGACTTAGCCGATTTTTCGTAAAATACCATATGACCCATCAGGGTCCTTTGCTTCATATAAGTTTGCCTTGCTTGGTGTGGTAACATTTGAGTGTAGTTCTGACATCACCATTTTGGGACTTAGCCGATTTTTCGTAAAATACCATATGACCCATCAGGGTCCTTTGCTTCATATAAGTTTGCCTTGCTTGGTGTGGTAACATTTGAGTGTAGTTCTGACATCCCCATTTTGGGACTTAGCCGATTTTTCGATCAATACCATATGACCCATCAGGGTCCTTTGCTTCATATAAGTTTGCCTTGCTTGGTGTGGTAACATTTGAGTGTAGTTCTGACATCATCATTTTGGGACTTAGCCGATTTTTCGTAAAATACCATATGACCCATCAGGGTCCTTTGCTTCATATAAGTTTGCCTTGCTTGGTGTGGTAACATTTGAGTGTAGTTCTGACATCACCATTTTGGGACTTAGCCGATTTTTCGTAAAATACCATATGACCCATCAGGGTCCTTTGCTTCATATAAGTTTGCCTTGCTTGGTGTGGTAACTCATGAGTGTAGTTCTGACATCCCCATTTTGGGACTTAGCCGATTTTTCGTAAAATACCATATGACCCATCAGGGTCCTTGCCTTCATATAAGTTTGCCTTGCTTGGTGTGGTAACATTTGAGTGTAGTTCTGACATCCCCATTTTGGGACTTAGCCGATTTTTCGATCCATACCATATGACCCATCAGGGTCCTTTCCTTCATATAAGTTTGCCTTGCTTGGTGTGGTAACATTTGAGTGTAGTTCTGACATCCCCATTTTGGGACTTAGCCGATTTTTCGTAAAATACCATATGACCCATCAGGGTCCTTTGCTTCATATAAGTTTGCCTTGCTTGGTGTGGTAACATTTGAGTGTAGTTCTGACATCCCCATTTTGGGACTTAGCCGATTTTTCGTAAAATACCATATGACCCATCAGGGTCCTTTGCTTCATATAAGTTTGCCTTGCTTGGTGTGGTAACATTTGAGTGTAGTTCTGACATCCCCATTTTGGGACTTAGCCGATTTTTCGTAAAATACCATATGACCCATCAGGGTCCTTTGCTTCATATAAGTTTGCCTTGCTTGGTGTGGTAACATTTGAGTGTAGTTCTGACATCCCCATTTTGGGACTTAGCCGATTTTTCGTAAAATACCATATGACCCATCAGGGTCCTTTGCTTCATATAAGTTTGCCTTGCTTGGTGTGGTAACATTTGAGTGTAGTTCTGACATCCCCATTTTGGGACTTAGCCGATTTTTCGATCAATACCATATGACCCATCAGGGTCCTTTGCTTCATATAAGTTTGCCTTGCTTGATGTGGTAACACATGAGTGTAGTTCTGACATCCCCATTTTGGGACTTAGCCGATTTTTCGATCCATCCCATATGACCCATCAGGGTCCTTTTTCTTCATATAAGTTTCCCAAGACTTAGTGCTTTTTTCCTTTGAACACCAATATCACCCTTGCGGGTATCTTTGATCTTCTCACTTTGTATTGACCGAATGTAGGTCTTGCCATGCCAAACATATAATTGTTCTACACTAAGTCTCTATCTCGTACCGCCAGCTCGGTACATTCGATCAACCTGCCCTTAAGGCACCCGGGACTTAGCCATTTTTTCACATTTCACATTGGATTTTCGCCTCTCGTGGTAACAATTTCAGACTTTGACTCACAATAACACCCAAACGGTCACATGCTAGCGCTTTGCTTGGAAGGAATTATAGTTAGCGCTACCTTTTCTCTTTCCATCGATACCTTGTTCGTTCCATTCCATGCCATACAGCCGAAGTTATGATGTTTCCCGTTTTCCATATCATGTGGAGCTTATGCTCTGGGAAAACCATCTAACACCTGTACCACCCTTTTAGGTACCACCGATCTCGAGACTATGTTCGGGAAAAATATAGGTTATAACATGCCCAACTTATAATTGTTCTACACCAAGTCTCTATCTCTTACCGCCTGCTCGGTATTTTACTCGTAAGTCCAAATTTCACAACTTGTACTTTTTGGCCCAATGTACTCGAGTTTCAATTTTGGTAACATTTTTCGACTTTGACGCTTAATAACTTCCAAATCATGCTAGTTAGCGCTTTGCTTTCTTCTAGTCGTATCTAGCGCTGGGTGTTACCTTTCCAAAACATATCCTAGCTCTACAATCCATGCCATACAGCCGGAGCTACATGGTGCACAAGTCAAATCCATTTTAGCCATGTTTCATTTTTGCTAATTTTTGACCACTCGTATCACCCTTCCAGAGTGGTCCGATCTTCTCGCTTTCTATGGACGTCTTTTAGGTCTCGTAGAGGCAAGCTTATAAGTATTCTACGTCAACCCGCTATCTCTTACCGCTTGCTCGGTATTCTTGGTCTTGTGTGATTTTTGGCCATTTTGGTATTATTTTTCCACTTTGTCGCTTAATAACTCAGTTTTGCTCAACACTTAGCGCTTCGGTTGTTTGGGATTATAGTTAGCGCTCGGTTCGACCTTTCCAACACTGATCTAAGCTTGTCGATCCGTTCCATACAGCCTGAGTTATTCGCGATACCGTGTTTCAATCCATTTCTCAAGTCTCGTTTTGGTCCAACTTTGAACCAGCCATATCACCCTGATGGGTACCTCCGATCTTCTCGCTCTATATTGGCCAAAGTTAGGTCTTGTGGTAACGTACTTATGATTGTTCTACGCCGTGTTCGTAGCTCTTATCGTTCGCCCGCTATTTTCGATCATAAGGTGAATTTTCGCCTCTAAACCACCATTTTTCACCTTTGCCCTCTAATATGACCGACTTGCTCAACACCTAGCGCTTCGCTTGGTAGGACACATAGCTAGCGCTCGTCAAGACCTTTCCAACGCATATCCAAGCTTTCCGATCCGAGCCATACAGCCTGAGCTATAGGCGATACCGTTTTTCATATTTTCTTGGTCACATGCACTTTAGGGTACCCCTTTTTGCCTTTGACCCTTAATACCTCCTCCGGGTCACTAGTAGGCGCTCAGCTTGGTAGGAAACATAGCTAGAGCAGGCCTTCACCTTTCCAAAACTGCCGAAAGTGTACCGATCCGACATCTAGAACCAAAGTTATGGTCATTCCCATCATGCTCTACTTTCATGGTCAACCTCCACCAAGCACACCTAGGTTGGACCAACTTTCACCAACTCATCTCGAACCCCAAATTTGCTTCGACCTACTAGGTTTCCCTAGTAAAGTGGTCAAAACATCCATTACAACACGACTGGTCTTTCTGGTGGTCGACCTAGGCGACTTTGTTCGACGACCACCACCCCATGGAACTAAAAGACGTCCCTTGATACGGACCACCGATACATTTTCCGGCCTGTCTAAACTACACTCATCGAAATTTTTTTGGGTCCCCACCGTCATACAAGTTTGCCTAGGTCAAGTTTTTCTTCCGGATCGGCCGCGGACCTCACTTTTCATTATCTAGGGAGGCCATAGGGCCCCAAAAGGGGTTTTTTAAAATTTTCGACACTTTCGACTTTGGTCGGATTTTTTCCGATTTTGGTCCGACCTAGGGACTTGGTGGTCCAAGGAGCCTCGGGACCAAACTTTTTTCTCAGGGGTCCCTACCTCCATACAACTTTGCCTAGGTAAATTTTTTGTTCCAAATCGACCGCGGATTTCACTTTTCAATATCTGGGGCTCGTGTAGAGTCCGAATATGAGGTTTTCTCATTTTTCGACATTTTCGACTTTTTTCGACTTTTTTCGGGTTTTTCGACCTAGGGGTCCGCCGAACAAATTTTGGGTCAAAAATTTTTATTGAACTAGTCGAAAGTACGCAAAAAGATAAGACTTTTTGCCGAAGACACCATGCCCCGGAACCGACTCCTTCCCCTTCAAAATTGGGGACAAACGTGATTTTTGAAACTTTTCCTTAGGGAGCCCAAGACTTAGAAAATTTTCAAATTCTCGATTTTTCGATTGCGAGCTAGCGCTTTGCGGTCTTCGGCAATGTTGTAGATCTCGACGAGATAAAACTTTTTGGTCAAGGGACATTTTGCCCTCCGACCCCTCCTTCCCCCCGCAAATCGCACCACAAAGTGCAATTTTTGCATTTTCACCTCTTTGCATGCACTGTTCGGCCCAAATGGCCACTTTCTATGGGTCTGAGCGCTTTGCGGTCTTCAGCAAACTTTTAGAGCGTACCAAGCCCTAAATATAATTGTTCTACACCAACTTCGTACCTCTTCATCCCTGGCCGCTATTCGCGTACCAAGGTAATTTTTGTTCATTTTATCAACATTTTTCATCTTTGACTGTTTATATCGGCCTTGCCATGAACCGATAGCGCTTCGCTGTGTTCTAACGTAAGTTAGTACTACTCAATACCTTTCCAAATCATGTCTTAAATTGTCATTTGCTTGCTTACAGCCGGAGCTATGAGCGATACCGTAAAAAGTACCGAAACTTGGAAAAATCCTTGGATCGCCCATATCCCCCCTTTGGGGACCAGATATCGAAAAAAGTTCTTATTCAAAAAGTTGCGCCTTAACGTGTTCTAGTTATGCCTAGAACATTTCACTTCGCTAGCTGGCCTGCAACTTAGCCGTAATTGGGATTTTAGGGTGTTCATGGAGGGCCCATTTCCTGCGACTTGGTATCTTTTGGGCCCTATGTTTCTCTAATATCTCCACAAGTTTTCCAGATAGCTTTCTCATACTTTCAGGGTGCCTAGAGCACCTCAAGACCTTTCCAACGCTATGCCGTTCGCCTCGCTCGGACATCTACAGCCGAAGTTATTCGAGGTACACGGTACCTTACCCTGTTTTCTCAGTACTTGGTCGAAAATTTCGATCAGCCATATGACCGACTTGGACAACCCTGAGCGGGTTGGCCCCATATAACTAAACTTTTGTCTCTTGTAGGCAAACTTATAAATGTTCTACGTCAACTCGCTATCTCGTACCGCCTTGACGGTATACTTGGTCCAAGGGCCATTTCCAGCGACTTGGTCGCAATTTCGCTCTAAGTTTCGCTAATACCTTCGTCCGTGGACATGGTGATTTTTTGTTCGTATTTTTCCTTGATAGTCCCACTCAAGACTATTCCATACCAGAGCCAAGCGTCCCGCTAAGTGCCATACAGCCTGAGCAGTAATTCATGAAAGGTACCTCTACCAGTTTTTGCCATACTTGGGTACAAACTTTGTATCGCCCATATCTCCACTTTGGAGGCCAGCCAGCACCTTTGCCCCATATACTTTTTTCTTGGTCATACCATGCACTAAATATAATTGTTCTACGCCAACTTGCTATCTCTTCTCTAACTTGCCGTTATTCTTGGTCCAAGTCCCATTTCATTCGTTTTCGGACCCATTTTGCTATATGTTTCACTAATAGCTTCGGCCATGGACAAGCTGATATTCTGTTTGTATTTTTGCTTGATAGTCCCACTCAAGACCATTCCAAAACACACCGCAACTTGTCGCTCGGTGGCAAACTGACCGAGTTATGATTCATGAAAGATACCTCAACTTGGTACACCATGTGGTCGGCCCAAACCATATACCGACCAAACGACCGACTTGGAGCACCCTGACCGGGTTGCCCCCATATAATGAAAGTTGCGTCTCGACACGCCCAACTTATGAATATTCTACGCCAAGTCGCTATCTCTTACCGGTAAGCCGGTATTCACCTTCCAAGGGTGATTTTGGTCAAGTGCCATTTCCTGCGACTTGGTCCCCGAATTGGACCATCATCACCTAATATCTCCGTGGTCTTTCAACTCAGCCTCATAAAACTTTCAGGGTAGATAGGTCTCCCCAAGACCTTTCCAACGGTGAGCCGTTTGCCTCGCTCGGCCATCTACAGCCGAAGTTATTAATGGTACTTGGTACCTTACCCTGTTTTTTCCATACTTGTTCGTACTTGGGTACAAACTTTGGATCGCCCATATCTCCACTTTGGAGGCCAGCTAGCACCTTGGCCCCATATACTTTTTTGTTGGTCATGCCATGCACCAAATATAATTGTTCTACGCCAACTTGCTATCTCTTCTCCAACTTGCCGTTATTCTTGGTCCAATTCCCATTTCATTCGTTTTTGGACCCATTTTGCTATATGTTTCACTAATAGCTTCGGCCATGGACAAGCTGATTTTCGATTGGTATTTTTCCTTGATAGTCCTACTCAAGACCATTCCAAAACACACCGCAGCTTGTCGCTCGGTGGCAAACTGACCAAGTTATAATTCATGAAAGATACCTCAACTTGGTACACCACGTGGTCGGCCCAAACCATAAACCAACCAAACGACCGACTTGGAGCACCCTGACCGGGTTGGCCCCATATAATAAAAGTTGCGTCTCTACACGCCCAACTTATGAATATTCTACGCCAAGTCGCTATCTCTTACCGGTAAGCCGGTATTCACCTTCCAAGGGTGATTTTGGTCAAGCGCCATTTCCTGCGACTTGGTCCCCGAATTGGACCATCATCACCTAATATCTCCGTGGTCTTTCAACTCAGCCTCATGAAACTTTCAGGGTAGATAGGTCTCCCCAAGACCTTTCCAACGGTGAGCCGTTTGCCTCGCTCGGCCATCTACAGCCGAAGTTATTAATGGTACTTGGTACCTTACCCTGTTTTTTCCATACTTGTTCGTACTTGGGTACAAACTTTGGATCGCCCATATCTCCACTTTGGAGGCCAGCCAGCACCTTGGCCCCATATACTTTTTTGTTGGTGATACCATGCACCAAATATAATTGTTCTACGCAAGCTTGCTATCTCTTCTCCAACTTGCGGTTATTTTTGACTCAAGTCCCATTTCCATAGTTTTTGGTACCAATTTGCTCTATGTTTCGCTAATAGCTTCGCCCAAGGACTTTGTGATTTTTTGTTCGCATTTTTCCTAAATAGTCCCACTCAAGACTATTCCAAATCACACCTTAGCTTGTCGCTCAGTGCCATACAGCCAGAGTTTTAATTCATGAAAGGTACATCACCTTGGTACACCACGTGGTCGGTCCAAACCATCAACCAACCATATGACCGACTTCGAGTCGAGCTAGCGGCTAGGCTCAATATAATGAAATGCGTGTCTTGATGCGGGCTACTGACGGTCTGAACAATGTAGCTCGCTAGCTCGTCTCTAAACTTGTGTTTTGGTCGAATATTGGGTGTTCATGTACCACTTCGGGTAACATGGACTTTGGTGCAACTTTACCACTTGTGCACTTAATAACTTCCCGGTCATTCAAGTCTTTGCCTTCATACTTTCAGGGTAGTTAGGTCTCGTCGAGACCTTTCCATACATATGCCAAACTCATCGATCGGACATCTATAGCCCGAGTTATTCGCGGTACACCGTACCTTACCCTGTTTTTTCCTCAATTGGGTACAAACCTTGGAACACCCATATCGCCCCTTTAGAGACTAGCTGGCACGTTGGCCTCATATAATGATAAGTGCACCTCAACTAGGGCTACTGACGGTCAGAACATTTCAACTTGCTAGCTCGGGCCCACACTTGTGTTTTTCTCGAATATATGGTTCAAGTGTGCCACTTTGGGCACTTTTGGACATTTTGTCCCCACACAACTTTCTTGCCTTGGTAGATAGGGTCTTGTGATCTTGGGCAAAAAGATGCACCAAGATAAAGTCTAACTTTCGTTCCTTTACCGCAAAGCGCTATCTCCAACACCCGAGGAGATAGAAAGTGATTATGTTCGGTATATCGGTCTTCCATGGCCTACTATGGTAAGCCCCTGCAGGGTATGCAACCGAAGGTGCTTGGTACATGTCTTTGGTGCAATATCGGTGCAAAGTAGGTGTTTCCTTGATCGGGCTATAACTTTCTTGGTTGATGTTGGATTGCTTTGCGGTCTTCGGGGGATAGTTAGGGAACATGTTGGCCAACATTTTCTTATTCCTCAGCCTGGCCGTACCTCCTACCGTCTAGGCGGTATTCATGCTCTAAGTTGGAACTTGTGTTCCTTCGGGCAACTTTTCTGACTTTGACGCTTAATATCTTCCGTTCATATGCAGTCTAAGCTCTGCAACTCTCAGGAAAGCTAGTACTACTCATTTCCTTTCCATATCAGTCTTTGGCTTGTCGATCCAATGTCTACAGCCTTAGTTATTCACGTTCCCTGTGAAGGTAGGTTGTTGCCCATTTTCCAGTTCATGTGGTAACATTCCCGGACTTTGCCGGCTTTCTCTTCATGTGGTAACTTGCTTGCTCATGTGGTAACTTGATAGTGTATTTCCGACAGAACCAATCTCGGACTTAGCCGATTTTTCTCTTCATATTATATGGATCCATCACTAGGCCATGTTGCTTGCTTGTGTGGTAACTTGATAGTGTATTTCTGACAGACCCAATCTCGGACTTAGCCGATTTTTCTCTTCATATCATATGGATCCATCACTAGGACATCTTGCTTGCTTGTGTGGTAACTTGGAAGTGTATTTCAGACAGACCCAATCTGGGACTTAGCCGATTTTTCTCGTCATATCATATGGATCCATCATATGGCCATCTTGCTTGCTTGTGTGGTAACTTGGAAGTGTATTTCCGACAGACCCAATCTCGGACTTAGCCGATTTTTCTCTTCATATCATATGGATCCATCACTAGGCTATCTTGCTTGCTTGCGTGGTAACTTGGAAGTGTATTTCTGACAGACCCAATCTCGGACTTAGCCGATTTTTCTCTTCATATTATATGAATCCATCACTAGGCCATCCTGTTTGCTTGTGTGGTAACTTGGAAGTGTAATTCTGACAGACCCAATCTCGGACTTAGCCGATTTTTCTCTTCATATCATATGGATCCATCAATAGGCCAACTTGCTTGCTTGTGTGGTAACTTGAAAGTGTATGTCTGACAGACCCAATCTGGGACTTAGCCGATTTTTCTCTTCATATTATATGGATCCTGGACTTAGCCAATTTTTCTCTTCATATCATATGGATCCATCACTAGGCCATCTTGCTTGCTTGTGTGGTAACTTGAAAGTGTATGTCTGACAGAGCCAATCTGGGACTTAGCCGATTTTTCTCTTCATATTATATGGATCCATCACTAGGCCATCTTGCTTGCTTGTGTGGTAACTTGGAAGTGTATGTCTGACAGACCCAATCTCGGACTTAGCCGATTTTTCTCTTCATATCATATGGATCCATCACTAGGCCATCTTGCTTGCTTGTCTGGTAACTTGGAAGTGTATTTCTGACAGACCCAATCTGGGACTTAGCCGATTTTTCTCTTCATATCAAATGGATCCATCACTAGGCCATCTTGCTTGCTTGTGTGGTAACTTGGAAGTGTATTTCTGACAGACCCAATCTGGGACTTAGCCGATTTTTCTCTTCATATCAAATGGATCCATCACTAGGCCATCTTGCTTGCTTGTGTGGTAACTTGGAAGTGTATTTCTGACAGACCCAATCTGGGACTTAGCCGATTTTTCTCTTCATATTATATGGATCCATCACTAGGCCATCTTGCTTGCTTGTGTGGTAACTTGAAAGTGTATGTCTGACAGAGCCAATCTGGGACTTAGCCGATTTTTCTCTTCATATTATATGGATCCATCACTAGGCCATCTTGCTTGCTTATGTGGTAACTTGGAAGTGTATTTCTGACAGACCCAATCTGGGACTTAGCCGATTTTTCTCTTCATATCATATGGATCCATCACTAGGCCAACTTGCTTGCTTGTGTGGTAACTTGAAAGTGTATGTCTGACAGAGCCAATCTGGGACTTAGCCGATTTTTCTCTTCATATTATATGGATCCATCACTAGGCCATCTTGCTTGCTTATGTGGTAACTTGGAAGTGTATTTCTGACAGACCCAATCTGGGACTTAGCCGATTTTTCTCTTCATATCATATGGATCCATCACTAGGCCAACTTGCTTGCTTGTGTGGTAACTTGAAAGTGTATGTCTGACAGAGCCAATCTGGGACTTAGCCGATTTTTCTCTTCATATTATATGGATCCATCACTAGGCCATCTTGCTTGCTTATGTGGTAACTTGGAAGTGTATTTCTGACAGACCCAATCTGGGACTTAGCCGATTTTTCTCTTCATATCATATGGATCCATCACTAGGCCAACTTGCTTGCTTGTGTGGTAACTTCGAAGTGTATGTCTGACAGACCCAATCTGGGACTTAGCCGATTTTTCTCTTCATATTATATGGATCTAGGACTTAGCCGATTTTTCTCTTCATATCATATGGATCTATCACTAGGCCATCTTGCTTGCTTGTGTGGTAACTTGGAAGTGTATTTCTGACAGACCCAATCTGGGACTTAGCCGATTTTTCTCTTCATATCATATGGATCCATCACTAGGCCATCTTGCTTGCTTGTGTGGTAACTTGATAGTGTATTTCCGACAGACCCAATCTCGGACTTAGCCGATTTTTCTATTCATATTATATGGATCCCTCACTAGGCCATCTTGCTTGCTTGTGTGGTAACTTGGAAGTGTATTTCTGACAGACCCAATCTGGGACTTAGCCGATTTTTCTCTTCATATCATATGGATCCATCACTAGGCCAACTTGCTTGCTTGTGTGGTAACTTCGAAGTGTATGTCTGACAGACCCAATCTGGGACTTAGCCGATTTTTCTCTTCGTATTATATGATTCTAGGACTTAGCCGATTTTTCTCTTCATATCATATGGATCTATCACTAGGCCATCTTGCTTGCTTGTGTGGTAACTTGGAAGTGTATTTCTGACAGACCCAATCTGGGACTTAGCCGATTTTTCTCTTCATATCATATGGATCCATCACTAGGCCATCTTGCTTGCTTGTGTGGTAACTTGATAGTGTATTTCCGACAGACCCAATCTCGGACTTAGCCGATTTTTCTATTCATATTATATGGATCCCTCACTAGGCCATCTTGCTTGCTTGTGTGGTAACTTGGAAGTGTATTTCTGACAGACCCAATCTGGGACTTAGCCGATTTTTCTCCTCATATCATATGGATCCATCACTAGGCCATCTTGCTTGCTTGTGTGGTAACTTGGAAGTGTATTTCTGACAGACCCAATCTCGGACTTAGCCGATTTTTCTCTTCATATTATATGGATCCTGGACTTAGCCGATTATTAGGTTATTATATATGGATCCTGGACTTAGCCGATTTTCGCTTCATATAATTTGGATCCTGGACTTAGCCGATTATTAGGTTATAATATATGGATCCTGGACTTAGCCGATTTTTCTCTTCATATAATATGGATCCGGGACTTAGCCGATTTTTCGTTTCATATAATATGGATCCTGGACTTAGCCGATATTTCTCTTCATATAATATGGATCCGGGACTTAGCCGATTATTCTGTTCATATAATATGGATCCGGGACTTAGCCAATTTTTCTCTTCATGTGGTATCGTATGCCAATCGCTCACAAGTCATGGGATAAGGGTACTTGTGTTCTTCCATCTTCTAAGTCCCGCACGGGGACATCGTGATCGCCCCAAGTCCGGAATAGCGCCAAGTCAAGCCCCACGGTGGCCGTGCAGGACCTATTAGCGGGGGCCCCACTGACAGCACTAATCCGGACTTAGAAATTATATCTTTCTAATCGAACACCACACACGCAACACCACCATACCACCATCTCCTTGCAAGTACCTAAGTACCCGCAACTCCATGGTGAAGGCAATGTCACTCCATCACCAACCTCTTTGCACTGCAAGCACTTGCGTACCTACAACACTCCGAAGAAGGCAACGGCGCACGATGCTCGACTCCACA
>NW_026689827.1:37500-65000 GCF_943734765.1 Anopheles ziemanni | reverse complement strand
GACCGCCGAAGCAGCGTGGACCAGGGGAGAACTGATCTTTATACTTCACACCACAGTATTGAGTAATGTGCCCTCTTCCACATAGGGCAAGCTGGAATGTTCCATTTTACCCAGGACGGCCGAAGCGGCGTGGACCAGTGGAGGACTACACAATCATGAGGTTTGATATCGACTTGTGTGTTTCAATAGGGTACCGATGGTATGTTTTGAACCGATTTGATTTAGCCATTCTGAAGTCATCACTTGGTTGAAGCGCTGAACTAGGGAGGCATCGTTTACATATATATTGGGTTTCGCATGCTCTACTAGGTTAATGTCATAGGGTTGGCTATCGAGCATGCCCAAGTGATGACTTGATTGTGTGCTTGCTTGAATTCTTCACATTTCATACCATCGGTTAGTTGTCGAATCATTCCTCGATCATAACCTTCGTTCTTGGTTCATGTATGCTCTCTTCCACATAGGGCAAGCTAGAATTAACTATCTTACCCAGGACCGCCGAAGCAGCGTGGACCAGGGGAGAACTATACTTTGTCTTGTATGCCCTCTTCCACATAGGGCAAGCTAGAATTAACTATCTTACCCAGGACCGCCGAAGCAGCGTGGACCAGTGGAGGACTATACTTTGTTCATAACACCACAGTATTGAGTAATGTGCCCTCTTCCACATAGGGCAAGCTAGAATGAACTATCTTACCCAGGACCGCTGAAGCGGCGTGGACCAGTGGAGGACTACACAATCATGAGGTTTGATATCGACTTGTGTGTTTCAATAGGGTACCGATGGTATGTTTTGAACCGATTTGATTTAGCCATTCTGAAGTCATCACTTGGTTGAAGCGCTGAACTAGGGAGGGGCATCGTTTACATATATATTGGTTTTCGCATGCTCTACTAGGTTAATGTCATAGGGTTGGCTATCGAGCATGCCCAAGTGATGACTTGATTGTGTGCTTGCTTGAATTCTTCACATTTCATACCATCGGTTAGTTGTCGAATCATTCCTCGATCATAACCTTCGTTCTTGGTTCATGTATGCTCTCTTCCACATAGGGCAAGCTAGAATTAACTATCTTACCCAGGACCGCCGAAGCAGCGTGGACCAGGGGAGAACTATACTTTGTCTTGTATGCCCTCTTCCACATAGGGCAAGCTAGAATTAACTATCTTACCCAGGACCGCCGAAGCAGCGTGGACCAGTGGAGGACTATACTTTGTTCATAACACCACAGTATTGAGTAATGTGCCCTCTTCCACATAGGGCAAGCTAGAATGAACTATCTTACCCAGGACCGCTGAAGCGGCGTGGACCAGTGGAGGACTACACAATCATGAGGTTTGATATCGACTTGTGTGTTTCAATAGGGTACCGATGGTATGTTTTGAACCGATTTGATTTAGCCATTCTGAAGTCATCACTTGGTTGAAGCGCTGAACTAGGGAGGGGCATCGTTTACATATATATTGGTTTTCGCATGCTCTACTAGGTTAATGTCATAGGGTTGGCTATCGAGCATGCCCAAGTGATGACTTGATTGTGTGCTTGCTTGAATTCTTCACATTTCATACCATCGGTTAGTTGTCGAATCATTCCTCGATCATAACCTTCGTTCTTGGTTCATGTATGCTCTCTTCCACATAGGGCAAGCTAGAATTAACTATCTTACCCAGGACCGCCGAAGCAGCGTGGACCAGGGGAGAACTATACTTTGTCTTGTATGCCCTCTTCCACATAGGGCAAGCTAGAATTAACTATCTTACCCAGGACTGCAAAGCAGCGTGGACCAGTGGAGGACTATACTTTGTTCATTACACCACAGTATTAAGTATGGTGTCCTCTTCCACCATAGGGCAAGCTAGAACTAACTATCTTACCCAGGACCGCCGAAGCAGTGTGGACCAGGGGAGGACTATACTTTATACTTCACACACTAGCCATACTGAAGTCATCACTTGGTTGAAGCGCTGAACTACGGCGGGGTAATCGTTTACAGGTTAATATCATATAGCTGCATGCTCATTAGTAGATAATGGAATATTGTATGGCAATATGAGCATGCCCAAGTGATGACTTTGTTTCAAGCTCAACAGGTAGGGTATTGAGTCATCTTCCACATAGGGCAAGCTAGAATGAACTATCTTACCCAGGACCGCCGGAGCAGCGTGGACCAGTGGAGGACTCTATACTTTATACTTCACACCACAGTATTGAGTACGACTTGCATAAAGCCCCTAATGAGAACCACGAGGGCTCTCTCAATGTAGAACCACGAGGGCTCTAGTACCGATTCTCTCGGTACGGCTTGGTCCGTGTTCCTTTATGCTTGTACTCGCGAAAAGTCTCAACCCGGAGGTCTTGACTTTGTATTGTCATAGTTGGACTACGACGGGGCATCCGACCATTGCTGATCGAACACCCCTGATTCACCATCTTTCGGGTAGGCGGTACGCGTACCTCCGGACGCGGAAGTCTCAACCCGGAGGTCTTGACTTTGATTGTCATAGTTGGACTACGACGGGGCATCCGACCATTGCTGATCGAACACCCCTGATTCACCATCTTTCGGGTAGGCGGTGCGCGCACCTCCGACGCGGAAGTCTCAACCCGGAGGTCTTGACTTTGTATTGTCATAGTTGGACTACGACGGGGTATCCGACTCATCGAATACCCCAGAAGCACACCATCTTTCGGGTAGGCGGTACGCGTACCTCCGGACGCGGAAAGTCTCAACCCGGAGGTCTTGACTTTGGTTGTCATAGTTGGACTATGACGGGGCATCCGACCATTGCTGATCGAACACCCCTGTTACACCATCTTTCGGATAGGCGGTGCGCGACACCACCGACGCGGAAAGTCTCAACCCGGAGGTCTTGACTTTGTATTGTTGGATAGTCCTCTTCCACTATAGGGCAAGCTGGAAATATTCCATTTTACCCAGGACTGCCGAGGCAGCGTGGACCAGGGGAGAACTTCACGGAATCTTCAGGCATCCATGATTGCCATAGTGCGTAAGCCGCCGCTGTGTGCGTCAACTCGTTCCCCGTGAGGAGGAGTCTAGCCGCCGCTAAAAGACGAAGCATTAAGTGTCCTCATTCCACTATAGGGCAAGCTAGAATTAACTATCTTACCCAGGACCGCCGAAGCAGCGTGGACCAGGCGAGGACTACTTTATACTTCACACCACAGTATTGAGTACGACTTGCATAAAGCCCCTAATGAGAACCACGAGGGCTCTCTCAATGTAGAACCACGAGGGCTCTAGTACCGATTCTCTCGGTACGGCTTGGTCCGTGTTCCTTTATGCTTGTACTCGCGGAAAGTCTCAACCCGGAGGTCTTGACTTTGATTGTCATAGTTGGACTACGACGGGGAATCCGACCATTGCTGACCGAACACCCCTGATTCATCATCTTTCGGATAGGAGGTGCGCCCACCTCCGACGCGGAAGTCTCAACCCGGAGGTTCGGACTTAGAGTTTTTCCCATTTAAAAGTTTTTCTCTTAGCCATACTGAAGTCATCACTTGGTGAACGATTGAACTAGGGCGGGTTAATCGTTTATAGGTATCATGTGGTTTGCATGCTCTCTTAGGTTAAGGTCATGTGGTTGGCTATCGAGCATGCCCAAGTGATGACTTTGTTTCACGCTTGCTTGATTTCTTCATGATTCCCTGTTATATAGTGTAATCATTCGAGAACAGGGAATCTTTGGTTTTGCTCAACAGGTATTGGATGTCAACTTGGTATCTAGATCGCATTAAGTCTCAACCCTTAGGTTCGGACTTGTATAGTGACATCTTGTTACGGTCTTGAGTCTCAACCCGCAGGTTCGGACTACTTAGTGTTTGATCGAATATAATATGGCAACTTGTGCCTAAGTCTCAACCCGCAGGTTCGGACTTCTGTTTATTTGGCCAATGTATGTATAAGGCAACTTGTGCCTAAGTCTCAACCCGCAGGTTCGGACTTGTGTATTTGTTCGAAGTCATGTATAAGGCAACGTGTGCCTAAGTCTCAACCCGCAGGTTCGGACTTGTGTATTTGTTCGAAGTCATGTATAAGGCAACTTGTGCCTAAGTCTCAACCCGCAGGTTCGGACTTGTGTATTTGTTCGAAGTCATGTATAAGGCAACTTGTGCCTAAGTCTCAACCCGCAGGTTCGGACTTGTGTATTTGTTCGAAGTCATGTATAAGGCAACGTGTGCCTAAGTCTCAACCCGCAGGTTCGGACTTGTTAGTGTTACGTCAATTATCATATGGCAACTTGTGCCGAAGTCTCAACCCGCAGGTTCGGACTTCTATAGTGTTTCGTCAATTATCATATGGCAACTTGTGCCGAAGTCTCAACCCGCAGGTTCGGACTTCTGGAAGGATCACTTGGCCACTAATGATCCTTCCGCAGGTTCACCTACGGAAACCTTGTTACGACTTTTACTTCCTCTAAATCATCAAGTTCGGTCAACTTCGATAAAGCAGACGCGGTTCACGAGGATCCAGCGAACGATCATCTCCAAAGACCTCACTAAATAATCCATCGGTAGTAGCGACGGGCGGTGTGTACAAAGGGCAGGGACGTATTCAACGCTGGCTGATGACCAGCACTTACTAGAAGTTCCGAGTTCATATGGACCATTGCAATCCATAATCCCTACTAAGTGAGTATTTGAGTGATTTCCCGTTCCTCTCGGAATAGGAGACACGCTGCTACCCACATTGTAGCACGCGTGTAGCCCAGAACATCTAAGGGCATCACGGACCTGTTATCGCTCGATCTCATTTTGCTAAACACAAATTGTCCTGCTAAGCAGCGTACCGTAAGTGCACTTGCGCACACGAACAGCGAAGGTGTCAGGTCATACTCCACCGAAAGGTCCTAACCCGTTCCAATCGGCATCGACGCATTAACGCTGACTGCGTTCTAGTTAGCATATGTGAGTCACGTTCGTTATCGGAATTAACCAGACAAATCAATCCACGAACTAAGAACGGCCATGCACCACTACCCTTAAATTTGAGAAAGAGCTATTAATCTGTCTCACCTCCATAAGTTCGGACCTGGTAAGTTTTCCCGTGTTGAGTCAAATTGAACCGCAAGCTCCATTTCATTTTTTTTTCATCAGGGTTCAGAACTGTATTTCTCTTAAAATTCTAAAAATTATATCACAGTTTACAGAAAGACAATTCCTACTCCCTACTCTCGCCCTTGAAGGTGCCCCACATGGCATGCACCTACACGGTAGAGCCGTGTGGGGCGGGCGTCTGGCTGTCGAGCCACTATCTATCTATTAGGCGTAGGCCTACTGGGACTCGTCCCCTGGTAATCATCTGCGCCGTTGGCGCGCACTTGCGCGGCTCTCCTGCCGCTCTGCTCGTCGCTCTGCTCGTCTCGTCTGCCGTTGTCGAGCGTTCCTTCGCTCTCGTCGAGCCTCCTGCAATGACAGTTGTGCCTGTTGTAAGGTTGCCGCCGTTGCTGCCCGGTTCTCTGGTGCCGCATCGTGATGTCGGAGGCTGGCCACACGGACGGCCATAGTAGCCTCGAATACCCTCGTCGGCATCCGGTCACGACGAAGCTCCAGGCGCCTGATGTTATCCTGAAGCTGGCGAGCCACCCGCCTGAATTCCACGCGCGTCACCTCGTCCATGGCCAGTATACGATCCCTCAGCGTTGGGTCGAGGCCGAATCGGCCCTCTCGCCGCCGCTGCTGTCGTGCTGCCTGCTCCGCCGCTCGCCGCCTCTCTCGATGAACCGCTCGTCGAGCCTCCACGCCGCTTTCGATTCTCCAAACTCGCTGCAGCTCGCGGGTGACACTGACCGCCGCCTCTTCCACACGCTCCCAGGCGTCAGGATCGTGCAGCATGTGGTCGAGGAGCGTGTCAGCCGTCACCGGCTGAAGACCGTGTCCCGTGAGGAGCCGTTCACGCACTTCCGCGAACCGCGGGCATTGAAACAGCACGTGCTCTGGTGTTTCGTCGACTCCCGGACAGGCTGAGCAACACGGGGACCGGGTGAACTTCCTGGAATGCAGGTACTCCCTGAAGAAGCCGTGTCCTGTCAGCACCTGCGACAGGTGGAAGCCCACCCGTCCGTGCTTCCGGTTGACCCATCTGTCCACGTCCGGGAGGACTCTGTGGCTCCATCTGATGAATCGGCTTGACGCCACGCCGTCCTGCGCCAACTCATCCCAGCTCTCCTGCCAGTTGCGCATTGTCGCCGCCCTCTCCTCCTTGCGGATCTCTGCTGGGGTGCCGCCGGACTGCTGCTTTCGCTCGTGGCAGCGGTGATCCTCCTTAATAAGCTCGACTATAGGTGGTATACCAGCAACCAGCGTAGCCACGTCGTACTTTACGGTCCGGAAGGTGCTCGCGACCATCTTGGCTGCCCGACTCTGCACCCGGTTCAGCAGACGTCTGTTGCTCTGTATACGCGTAGCCTCCCACCAGACCGGGGCCGCGTATCGTAAGATGGACGTCGACACATTAGCGAGGGTCCGACGTCGCACACTGGAAGGGCCGCCATGATTTTTGAGCAGGTGACACAGTGCTCGGTTTATCCTGTTGGCCTTTTCCGTTACCGCCTTCACGTGAAAATTCCAGGATAAGTGATCCTCCACCTGGACACCGAGGTACCTTATATGACGCTTAGAGCGAAGCGTGGAGCCCCCGACACGCACTGGCACCCTCGGATGGCCCTGCCGCAAGCAGCTCACCATCACCATCTCTGTTTTCTCCAAGGCTAGGGACAGCTGGTGGTCCGCCATCCACCGCCGTACTGTGTTAATCGCCCGGGTCGCCAGCGTCGAAGATTCTCTCGGGGTCCGGCCTGGTACCAGCAAGACGATATCATCCGCGAATCCAACTATCTCCGCTCCCGGTGGTAGCTCCAATCCGAGGACTCCGTCGTACATGGCGTTCCAAAGGGTGGGCCCCAAGATGGAGCCCTGTGGAACGCCGGCGGTGACGGGCCTCGAAACATGTCCGGTGTTGGTGGAGTAGTGGAGCACTCGGTCACGAAAATAGCTCCCGATGATGTCCAGCAGCGCCTGGGGAACGCCTTTGGCCTCCAGGGCCCTCCCTATGTTGGTCCATCCTGCCGAGTTGAAGGCGTTTTTGACATCTAGTGCAACCACCATGCAGCACCTGCGGTCGCGTTGGTTGGTGCGCTTAAACGCCATCGCTCGTTGTCCCGCCTTCACCACCTCCTGGATCGCCTCCACCGTCGATCTCCCCTTACGGAAACCGTACTGGCGGGGAGAGAGGCGAGGACCACCTGGCAGTGGGGCCTCCAGGTGATCGTTGAGACGATCCAGGACTATGCGCTCGAACACTTTACCGACAGTGTCGAGCATGCATAGGGGCCGAAAAGATGACGCCTGGCCCGGTGGTTTCCCTGGCTTAGGCAGCAACACCAATCGCTGCGCTTTCCACGCCACCGGGAAGTCTCCGCTGTCCAGCAGCTGCTGGTAAATGCGCCGGAAAGTAGCGGGAGACTCTCGGATTGCCGCCGTGACTGCACCATTGGGGACGCCATCTGGTCCGGGGGCCTTTCGGGGGTTCAGCCTGGCCGCGATCGCTAGGAGTTCCTCGTCGGTGATTGGGCGCAGTGGCGGTTCCTCAACGCCCGGCCCTGGTGACTCCGGCCACTCCATGGGGGGGTGCGTGGGAAATAGCTCGTCGACTATGCCTCCCAGTACCTCGGCGTCGCGTTCCTGGGGCAGGCGGGCGCCCTTCACCCACGCCGTCACTATCCGGTACGCGTCCCCCCAAGGGTTGTCCTCTATACTATCAGCGAGCTCCTCGTTGCAGCGCCTCTTGCTGGCACTGATCGCCTTCCGGAGACGCTTCTTGGTGGCACGGAGGGTCGCCGCGCGCAGCAAACGAAGCGTTGGATCCCGCGTGCGTCGGAGAATCGCCTTGGCTCGCCGGCAGCTCTCGCGTAGCTCGGCGATTTCCTCCGTCCACCAAAAGACGTGAGTGCGGTTCCTGGAGTTCATCCGAGGCATCACCTCATCGCACGCGCGCTGCAGCGTGGAGACGAGGGTGGCCGGATCCTGCGCAACCTCGTTGAAGTTCAGCAAGCGGAGCGCCTCCGTGAACAGCTCGGCTGAAAACACCGACGTGTCCCATCGTCGACTCGGCCTCGGGGGTGGTTGGTCTGCTCTAACCGAACGGCGCGTTGGTGCTGCGGGGATGCCCACGGTGTAGAACAGCGGCTGATGGTCGCTCGCTGTGTAATCCTGCAGGACGACCCAGTCCTCCCCGCCCGCGATGCTCCTGGACGCCAGACTGATATCATTCACCACCGGGGGGGCAACGGCACTCCCCGTGAAGGTCGGTGTCCGTCCGCGGTTCAGCACCCGTAATGATAACAGCTCCGCAAGGGCGATGATTTCGTGTCCCCGGTTGTTGGTGGATTGGCGGCCCCACTCGACCGCGGCCGCGTTGAAATCGCCGGCCAGGACCACCCGCTGCCGTCCATGTGCTGCTATCTGCACCGCCTCCATTAGTACTCTGAACCGGGGGAGATCCCAGGATGGTGGGGCGTAACAGCTAATAAAGGTGATGCCGTTCACCTCCACCGCCACCATCCCTTCCGCGACGCTCACCACTCGCTGGATCGGGAATCTCCCCAGTGCGACGACCGCTGTTCTTGTTGCGGGATCAAAGACCCAGTTGCCGTTGTTCGCTGGAACGCGGTGATAGTCGGACAAAAGTGCCACGTCCGCACCACGTTCGCGGGCCAACTGGGTCAGTAGATCCTGGGCCATCGCACTCCGTCTTAAATTCTGCTGCAGTACTACGTTGAATTCTGACGGCGGTTCATGCACTTTTCTGTGCCGGTAGCATGCGGTCCTCCGCACACCAGGCACTTCACTGGATTGCTGCAGCCTGCAGCCTTGTGGCCCTGCCCACCGCACCGACGGCACAGTGCGGAACGGTCTGGACCGGGGCAGGAGCGCGCAATGTGCCCGCGAAGCAGGCAGCGGTGGCAGCGCATCTCTTCAACTGGCCTGGCTGGGGCGAAGTCAACCCAGCAGCTACTGTATCCAAAGACCAGGCGGTTTCCTACCAGCGCGTTGGCAATCCGCCTTGGCAGCCTGACGAACGCCCGCTGATCGCCCTGGTAAAATCGCCGGAGGGTGACACATTCCGCGCTGACCTTCTCGCCGAACTGTTTTGAGATGGCCCTCGCGACATCCTCGCGCTCGGCCAACATGTCTACTCCTTTGAACGTTACCACGGCCGTGTCGAGCCGAAGATGGACCTCGCTGCCCTCTGGTGCTGCTGCTCGTACCCGCTCGAACACCGCCTGGGCGTCCGCCTTCCTCTTGAGGGTCATGGTCAGGTTATTGGCTGCAGTGCGCTCTCCGCGCTGGACCTTATCCGCGACATCTTCTAGAGCTCGGACCTTGACGAACACGTCCCGGTAGCTAACCCCCGCTGGCGGGCAGACTGTGATGACGTCCGGTCTTCCTTTGGTCATCGCTGGCCTCGGGGGTCGACAATCGCCCTGCGGGCGTGTGACTGGAACTGCTCCTGCTTGCGGCCTAGTCGTTCCATTTCCCACTACCGTCTCGGCGAACGAACGCCTGTCGCTGGGAATCTCGGTCCTCTTGCCCATGTTGGCCTTGGGATTCTCCTTGTTGACCCGAGACTCCTCTCGCTGCTTATTGTAGATCGGGCGACCTTTCTTGTCTACTGTCCGGAAGCCCTCGTCCTGCTGCTGCTGCTGCCTTTGCTGCTGTTGCTGCCCCCCCTGCCGCTGCGACTGCTGCTGCTTCTGCCCCTGCTGCCGCTGTGACTGCTGCTGTGGCTTCGAATGCTGCTGCTGCTGTGCTCGCGGTGGCAGTGACACTGTCTCTTTGACCTCATTCCTGATGCTGCTGCTCAGTTGTTTGGGCTTTGGTTTTTCTCCCATGGCCTCGCGAACCATTTCCCTAATGTTCTTTCGACCCTCTTCCACCAGTTGGGCCTGCTGGATGGCTTGGGCGGCTTGGGCTTCCAGGAGCCTCTCTACCTTGGCCATTAACTCTGCTACCTGGGCTTGCAGTGCCGCGTTTTGCGCCGTCAGGGCCTTGATGGTTTCGGCCATTGCGGCCATTCCAGCGCTCTGCGTGTTATTCTCCGAGGGGTCTTTCCCTCCCGATGCCTCTTGGAGCTGCGGGACCTGCTGCTCCTGAACCAAAGAATTGGTTGCTGCGGGCGTCGATACCGTCGAGCAGTTTTCCGCTACCGGGGAAGCCACAGGAGTTGCGCTTGACTTCGCCGATGTTTCTAGCTCCTTCTCCACGTCTCCGATGAACATTATTAGGTTTTCCTCGAACGGAAGCCTGCTGCTCGAGGAGCGCGCGCGCGGCCGCGGCGTCCGTTGCGGCGGCGGCGTCCGTTCCACCCTTTTCGTCCTAGTTGTTGCGCATGCAGCTTCCACTTCGGCCGCCTCGGCATTCTCTACCGCCGAGCTGCGGCCCGTGGCTGGGCCAGCTCGCAGTGTCTTTTTCGGTGTCTTGTCAAGCATGGTGATGAGTAGATGGGGGCGGGGGGACTTAGATGGAATGATCGACCCCTACCCCGCTAGACTTCCTACCATTGTCGAAACTCTCTCCGTTGTGACGCTTGCAGTTAGCCAATGCCGGCAGTGTTGATGAGATGCAATCGCTAACCCGCTCACCTAAATCCGGTCGCCTGATGAGATGCAATCGCTAACGCTCACCTATATCCGGTCGCCTGATGATATGCAATAACTAATCTCCTCAATCCGGACGCCTGATGAGATGTAATCTGCAACGCTCAGCCAAGTAAATCCTCTACCCCGCTCGTTCGAATCCGGTCGCCTGGTGAGATGCAATCCGCAACCCCTTTCCACTTGACCGGGCGCTATGGTTTCCCGGGACACTCCTGATGTGGCACCTACAGTTAGGCAATGCCGCTCTCCCGTCGCCTGATGAGCTGCAATCGCCTACCCGCTCACCTAAATCCGGTCGCCTGATGAGATGCAATCGCTAACCCGCTCTCCTGAATCCGGACGCCTGATGGGATGCAATCTGCAACGCTCGGCCAGATGAATCCGCTACCCCGCTCGTCCAAATCCGATCGCCTGATCGGCTGCAATCCGCAACTCCTTTTCCACTTGACCGGGCGCTATGGTTTCCCGGGACACTCCTGATGTGGCGCCTACAATTAGGCAATGCCGCTCTCCGGTCGCCTGATGAGATGCAATCGCGAGCCCGCTCACCTAAATCCGGTCGCCTGATGTGATGCAATCGCTAACCCGCTCTCCTGGATCCTGACGCCTGATGAGATGCAATCTGCAACGCTCGGCCGCTTGACTCCCGTCCCGCGGGGTTTCCGCCACTCAACGCTAGGGGCGCTTTTCGGTGGCTGACTCTTAGCGGAGACACCTTCCTGAAACGGTCCAACCGGTTCGCCCGATTCACTCACACACACACATTCGCAGTCGACCGTTGGCTCTTGGCCAGCTGATTTCCTGGCCTGCCTCACGCTTTGCACGGCCCTGGTCACTCGCTCTCTCCCCTTATTCTCTTGTTGCTGAACACTATGGTCTCTCTCCCCTCTTCCCTCCTTCTTCACCCGACAACTATCATTCAAGTGTTGCACACACGCACGCACAATCTACTTTTGGAAGTCTAGACACACTCCTTTCTCTCTCCCCTCTTCCCTCCTTCTTCACCCGACAACTATCATTCAAGTGTTGTACACACGCACTTGTGGGTTCACATAAACGTTCTACTTTTGGCTCAGGGCCAAACCAACCTTTTCGTTCTCTTGTCGCCGAACACTCCTTTCTCTCTCCCCTCTTCCCTCCTTCTTCACCCGACAACTATCATTCAAGCGTTGTACACACGCACGCACAATCTACTTTTGGAAGTCTAGACACGGAAAAGTGTTGCACACACGCACGTGCCCGCTCGCACGCACATTCTACTTCTAGCACACGGCTGAACCAAACCAACCTTTTCGTTCTCTTGTCGCCTCACACTCCTTTCTCTCTCCCCTCTTCCCTCCTTCTTCACCCGACAACTATCATTTAAGTGTTGTACACACGCACGTACAATCTACTTTTGGAAGTCTAGACACTTTTCGTTCTCTTGTCGCCGAACACTCCTTTCTCTCCCCTCTTCCCTCCTTCTTCACCCGACAACTATCATTCAAGTGTTGTACACACGCACTTGTGGGTTCACATAAGCGTTCTACTTTTGGCTCAGGGCCAAACCAACCTTTTCGTTCTCTTGTCGCCTCACACTCCTTTCTCTCTCCCCTCTTCCCTCCTTCTTCACCCGACAACTATCATTCAAGCGTTGTACACACGCACGCACAGTCTACTTTTGGAAGTCTAGACACATTCCTTTCTCTCTCCCCTCTTCCTTCCTTCTTCACCCGACAACTATCATTCAGGCGTTGTACACACGCACGCACAATCTACTTTTGGAAGTCTAGACACGAAAAAGTGTTGCACACACGCACGTGCCCGCTCGCATGCACATTCTACTTTTAGCACACGGCCGAACCAGACCAAACTTTCCGTTCTCTTGTCGCCTCACACTCCTTTCTCTCTCCCCTCTTCCCTCCTTCTTCACCCGACAACTGTCATTTAAGTGTTGTACACACGCGCGTACAATCTACTTTTGGAAGTCTAGACACTTTTCGTTCTCTTGTCGCCGAACACTCCTTTCTCTCCCCTCTTCCCTCCTTCTTCACCCGACAACTATCATTCAAGTGTTGTACACACGCACTTGTGGGTTCACATAAACGTTCTACTTTTGGCTCAGGGCCAAACCAACCTTTTCGTTCTCTTGTCGCCTCACACTCCTTTCTCTCTCCCCTCTTCCCTCCTTCTTCACCCGACAACTATCATTCAAGCGTTGTACACACGCACGCACAGTCTACTTTTGGAAGTCTAGACACGAAAAAGTGTTGCACATTCAAGCGTTGCACACACGCACGCACAATCTACTTTTGGAAGTCTAGACACGAAAAAGTGTTGCACACACGCACGTGCCCGCTCGCACGCACATTCCACTTTTAGCACACGGCTCAGCCGAACCAAACCATACTTTCCGTTCTCTCTCTCTCTGAACGTTTCGCGTTTTTCTCCCTCTCTTCGGGCCGAAGCCGCGGAGCGAACTCGCTCACTCTCACTTTTCAGGCGTTGAAGTTGCCACTCTTCATTGCCTTACTCTCTTTTCTCTCTCTGCCGTTTTACGCTTTGGAACTTCTCTCGAAAATTACTCAATTACTCACAATAACTCTCCGTTAGCGGAGCTCGACCTGAACACGTCCGTTCACCACGAGCGCTCGATTGCAACTGCAAGCTCCATTTCATTGTGGTGCCCTTCCGTCAATTCCTTTAAGTTTCAACTTTGCAACCATACTTCCCCCGGAACCTGACTTTGGTTTCCCGGAAGCTACTGAGAGCACCTGGTTGTAGCGTCTCCCAATTGCTAGTTGGCATCGTTTACGGTTAGAACTAGGGCGGTATCTAATCGCCTTCGATCCTCTAACTTTCGTTCTTGATTAAAGAAAGCATCCTTGACAAATGCCTTCGCTTTAGTTAGTCTTACGACGGTCTACGAATTTCACCTCTCGCGCCGTAATACTAGTGTCCCCAACTACTTCTGTTAATCATTACCTCCGGTCTGAGTACAAACCAATGAAAGATTAGACCAAGGTCGTATTCCATTATTCCATGCAAGATTATTCTAGGGCGTTTGGGCACCCTGCTTTAAGCACTCTAATTTGTTCAAGGTAAACGTGAGCGGTCGAGCTCTATGTTACACTTGCACCCGTTGAAGGGCACACCATGACACAGACTTGGTGCCCTACCACACCATTGAGTCGCAACCAGATTCCGACTTGGCCCACCGACCACGGGTTGACCGGGTCGGCGGAGCCGGACTGTGTTGGACAAGTATCAACTTCGAACGTTTTAACCGCAACAATTTTAATATACGCTAGTGGAGCTGGAATTACCGCGGCTGCTGGCACCAGACTTGCCCTCCACTTGATCCTCGTAGAAGGATTTATGCTCTACTCATTCCAATTATGAAACATCATTAAAGAGTTTCATATTGTTATTTCTCGTCACTACCTCCCCGTCCCGGGATTGGGTAATTTACGCGCCTGCTGCCTTCCTTGGATGTGGTAGCCATTTCTCAGGCTCCCTCTCCGGAATCGAACCCTGATTCCCCGTTACCCGTTGCAACCATGGTAGTCCTCTATACTACCATCCATAGTTGATAGGGCAGATATTTGCGAGATCTGTCGTCGGTGCGAGACCATACGATCAGCATCATTATCCAGACTTCAACTCAATGACACGGAGAACCCGCGATTGGTTTGACTAATAAGTGCACCAGTTCCCGCGAGGGTCCTGGCATGTTGCATGTATTAGCTCTAGATTTTCCACAGTTATCCAAGTAACTAGGTTGATGATCTCGTAAATTATAGCTGTTATACTGAGCCTTATGCGGTTTCACATTAAATCTGTTTGTACTTAGACATGCATGGCTTAACCTTTGAGACGAGCGTATATTACTGGTAGGATCAACCAGAATTCCGACTTTGCGTTCGAATGTTCATTGTCCCATTGCACCCGGAGGAGCAAACACCACGTTCTATATGTTGTCAAGTCCGGTAGCACACGGGAGGCGAGCCCCCGTGCGAACCTCATTGCCCTCGTATCACACACACCCGATGCACCGGACAGGCACTTGAGCGGCATTCGACTCCGCTAAGCGCACGTGCGCCCGATTGTGCATGCGCTGACGGGGCCTTCATACCCCTACCACAGCGACCTTATGCCAAACTTCCATGAATACTTAGGTGAGCTGACAAGGGCCTTCATTTCCCTACCATCAACTAAAGGACACGCTAGGCGCGTCCGATCATTGCAACTGCGGGGCTTTCATACCCCAATCACCACAGTACGCAATTCACCAGAGTTTAATCACAACCCCCCCGGACATGGCACACTATTAACTTGCAACAAAACTTAGTGTGTGCCGGGCACATCGGTTCCACAAAATCATTCCCGATGTACCCCAATTGGGGTTGTGAACGCATCCATGGTCCTCTGACACACCCAACCAAGCGTGGATACTACATACCTCAAACACCCAGTACACTAACAGACAAATCAATATATGGTTGCTTTCCCCCAGACATTTGCCAATCACTTGGCACCCGGACGGGAACTCGCTCCTGATTGCGCCAATGCCACCCATTTGCCAAGAGCGAGTTCTGTATGTAGATTTCATTTGGAAAGACAACCGTGTACTGGATATTCTATCCGACGATTACAGATGACGAGTACGAGACTCGACTACACTCACGGATAATACATTTTGGGTCGAGATTGCTTTCGGGGTTTTCGATTGGTCTTGCGCTTGTAAACGTATAACTTTGACTTGTGGTAACTTCGGTATGTTAGTCGATCACGTGGATGTGAACTGGTTAGGGTGAGCAATCTGTTCACTTGCACTCTGGGTAGGAATAGGTGAGCGCTATAGGTTAAGATCATTGTATGGTTCCATCGTGATGACTTTCGCTAGATAGTAGGATGTTTGGATAGTTATAACGTTTTTGGCCATTTGTTCATAGTGTTCGGTTCATTGAGGAATTCGATTGGTCTTTGCTTCACACACGTGGTCGATCACTTGGATGTGAACTAGGGTGAGAATAAGGTGTTCACTAGTGCTCTTAGGTTTTGGATCAGTACTGAGCACTTGATTGGTTTCGCATAATATGTATCCATAGTGATGACTCTTTCCAGCTTAAGATTTCGTGACCGGTTTCGAATCCTTCCCACGTTCGCTTTTACTTGGTTAGGTTTTCGAGTGTAGATTTGAAAGCAATCTCATGTATGTATCCCATCTGATATAAGCCACTGACAGTTCATGTCACCTCGTTCAACTCTCGCTGGGTCACAGAAGTATGTTACTGCGCCCATTATCCCTACTCGGATAGGTTCGGTTCGTTCGTTTTATACTACGGTGAGTAAACTCAATTTGTGCATCGCATAGCCATGGAAAGCAAGCTTTCGCGGGCCTCTTCGACTGTTTTGATACGAGCTGTGCCCGTGATGCTTGTCATCCCAGGATACTAGACCCCTTTGGACGACCGCATGACCATCAGAAAGTAAATTCCACGTTCGATTTGGGGTGTGAACCCCGAACATAAAGTCTTTGTGTAGAACCACGAGGGCTCTATAGTACCGATTCTCTCGGTACGCTTGGTCCGTGTTCCTTTATGTTCGTACTCTTGTGTGTATAATATTCATGTTCGGTTTGGGATATTTGCTACTTTCACCAGGGTCCCGTTCTTCATACAAGTCTGCCTTGCTAATGTGGCAACTTTATAGTGTAGTTCTGACATCCCAATTTTGGGACTTAGCCGATTTTTCGTATATTTCCATATGACCCATAGGGTCCCTTTCTTCATACAAGCTTGCCTAGGGCGATCGGTCAAAACTTGTCTTACTATTCGATTGGTCTTCGCAGTTTCACCCTAGGCAATTCGCCTAGGTCTGTCTTCTTGAGGAGGCCAAAACCCGAAATAAGGAGGTCTGGCCGACCCTGAAACCTCCCCTGTCTTAACTACACTAACCCGATTTTTCAGGGTCCTCAGCGCCATACAACTTTGCCTAGGTCACTTATACTCTTGACTTAGGCCATCTGACTTGGTCCGTGTTTCTTCCTAGGGTTCACCTAGGTACTTTGCCTTGCTTGATGTGGTAACTTTTTAGTGTAGTTCTGACATCCCAATTTTGGGACTTAGCCGATTTTTCATGAATTTCCATATGACCCTAAGGGTCCCTTTCTTCATACAAGCTTGCCTAGGGCGATCGGTCAAAACTTGTCTTACTATTCGATTGGTCTTCGCAGTTTCACCCTAGGCAATTCGCCTAGGTCTGTCTTCTTGAGGAGGCCAAAACCCGAAATAAGGAGGTCCAGCCGACCCTGAAACCTCCCCTGTCTTAACTACACTAACCCGATTTTTCAGGGTCCTCAGCGCCATACAACTTTGCCTAGGTCAATTATACTCTTGACTTAAGCCATCTGACTTGGTCCGTGTTTCTTCCTAGGGTTCACCTAGGTACTTTGCCTTGCTTGATGTGGTAACTTTTTAGTGTAGTTCAGACATCCCAATTTTGGGACTTAGCCGATTTTTCATGTATTTCCATATGACCCGTAGGGTCCCTTTCTTCATACAAGCTTGCCTAGGGCGATCGGTCAAAACTTGTCTTACTATTCGATTGGTCTTCGCACTTTCACCCTAGGCAGTTTGCCTAGGTCTGTCTTCTTGAGGAGGCCAAAACCCGAAATAAGGAGGTTCAGCCGACCTAGAAACCTCCCCTGTCAGAACTACACTAACCAGATTTTTCAGGGTCCTCACCGTCATACAACTTTGCCTAGGTCACTTGTACTCTTGACTTAGGCCATCTGACTTGGTCCGTGTTTCTTCTTAGGGTTCACCTAGGTACTTTGCCTTGCTTGATGTGGTAACTTTTTAGTGTAGTTCTGACATCCCAATTTTGGGACTTAGCCGATTTTTCGTATATTTCCATATGACCCATAGGGTCCCTTTCTTCATACAAGCTTGCCTAGGGCGATCGGTCAAAACTTGTCTTACTATTCGATTGGTCTTCGCACTTTCACCCTAGGCAGTTTGCCTAGGTGTAGCTTCTTGAGGAGGTCAAAACCCAAAATAAGGAGGTTCAGCCGACCCAAAAACCTCCCCTGTCTGAACTACACTAACCCGATTTTTCAGGGTCCTCAGCGCCATACAACTTTGCCTAGGTCACTTGTACTCTTGACTTAGGCCATCTGACTTGGTCCGTGTTTCTTCTTAGGGTTCACCTAGGTACTTTGCCTTGCTTGATGTGGTAACTTTTTAGTGTAGTTCTGACATCCCAATTTTGGGACTTAGCCGATTTTTCGTATATTTCCATATGACCCATAGGGTCCCTTTCTTCATACAAGCTTGCCTAGGGCGATCGGTCAAAACTTGTCTTACTATTCGATTGGTCTTCGCACTTTCACCCTAGGCAGTTTGCCTAGGTGTAGCTTCTTGATGAGGCCAAAACCCAAAATAAGGGAGTTCGGCCGACCCAAAAACCTACCCTGTCTAAACTACACTAACCAGATTTTTCAGGGTCCTCAGCGCCATACAACTTTGCCTAGGTCACTTGCACTCTTGACTTAGGCCATCTGACTTGGTCCGTGTTTCTTCCTAGGGTTCACCTAGGTACTTTGCCTTGCTTGATGTGGTAACTTTTTAGTGTAGTTCAGACATCCCAATTTTGGGACTTAGCCGATTTTTCATGTATTTCCATATGACCCATAGGGTCCCTTTCTTCATACAAGCTTGCCTAGGGCGATCGGTCAAAACTTGTCTTACTATTCGATTGGTCTTCGCACTTTCACCCTAGGCAGTTTGCCTAGGTGTAGCTTCTTGAGGAGGTCAAAACCCAAAATAAGGAGGTTCAGCCGACCCAAAAACCTCCCCTGTCTAAACTACACTAACCAGATTTTTCAGGGTCCTCACCGTCATACAACTTTGCCTAGGTCACTTGCACTCTTGACTTAGGCCATCTGACTTGGTCCGTGTTTCTTCCTAGGGTTCACCTAGGTACTTTGCCTTGCTTGATGTGGTAACTTTTTAGTGTAGTTCTGACATCCCAATTTTGGGACTTAGCCGATTTTTCATGTATTTCCATATGACCCTTAGGGTCCCTTTCTTCATACAAGCTTGCCTAGGGCGATCGGTCAAAACTTGTCTTACTATTCGATTGGTCTTCGCACTTTCACCCTAGGCAGTTTGCCTAGGTGTAGCTTCTTGATGAGGCCAAAACCCAAAATAAGGGGGTTCGGCCGACCCAAAAACCTACCCTGTCTAAACTACACTAACCAGATTTTTCAGGGTCCTCAGCGCCATACAACTTTGCCTAGGTCACTTGTTCTCTTGACTTAGGCCATCTGACTTGGTCCGTGTTTCTTCCTAGGGTTCACCTAGGTACTTTGCCTTGCTTGGTGTGGTAACTTTTTAGTGTAGTTCTGACATCCTCATTTTGGGACTTAGCCGATTTTTCGTAAAATGCCATATGACCCATATGGGTCCTTTCCTTCATATAAGTTTGCCTTGCTTGGTGTGGTAACATTTGAGTGTAGTTCTGACATCATCATTTTGGGACTTAGCCGATTTTTCGTAAAATACCATATGACCCATATGGGTCCTTTCCTTCATATAAGTTTGCCTTGCTTGGTATGGTAACATTTGAGTGTAGTTCTGACATCATCATTTTGGGACTTAGCCGATTTTTCGTAAAATACCATATGACCCATATGGGTCCTTTGCTTCATATAAGTTTGCCTTGCTTGGTGTGGTAACATTTGAGTGTAGTTCTGACATCCCCATTTTGGGACTTAGCCGATTTTTCAATCAATACCATATGACCCATCAGGGTCCTTTGCTTCATATAAGTTTGCCTTGCTTGGTGTGGTAACATTTGAGTGTAGTTCTGACATCCCCATTTTGGGACTTAGCCGATTTTTCGTAAAATACCATATGACCCATCAGGGTCCTTTGCTTCATATAAGTTTGCCTTGCTTGGTGTGGTAACATTTGAGTGTAGTTCTGACATCCCCATTTTGGGACTTAGCCGATTTTTCGATCAATACCATATGACCCATCAGGGTCCTTTGCTTCATATAAGTTTGCCTTGCTTGGTGTGGTAACATTTGAGTGTAGTTCTGACATCATCATTTTGGGACTTAGCCGATTTTTCGTAAAATACCATATGACCCATCAGGGTCCTTTGCTTCATATAAGTTTGCCTTGCTTGGTGTGGTAACATTTGAGTGTAGTTCTGACATCACCATTTTGGGACTTAGCCGATTTTTCGTAAAATACCATATGACCCATCAGGGTCCTTTGCTTCATATAAGTTTGCCTTGCTTGGTGTGGTAACATTTGAGTGTAGTTCTGACATCCCCATTTTGGGACTTAGCCGATTTTTCGATCAATACCATATGACCCATCAGGGTCCTTTGCTTCATATAAGTTTGCCTTGCTTGGTGTGGTAACATTTGAGTGTAGTTCTGACATCATCATTTTGGGACTTAGCCGATTTTTCGTAAAATACCATATGACCCATCAGGGTCCTTTGCTTCATATAAGTTTGCCTTGCTTGGTGTGGTAACATTTGAGTGTAGTTCTGACATCACCATTTTGGGACTTAGCCGATTTTTCGTAAAATACCATATGACCCATCAGGGTCCTTTGCTTCATATAAGTTTGCCTTGCTTGGTGTGGTAACTCATGAGTGTAGTTCTGACATCCCCATTTTGGGACTTAGCCGATTTTTCGTAAAATACCATATGACCCATCAGGGTCCTTGCCTTCATATAAGTTTGCCTTGCTTGGTGTGGTAACATTTGAGTGTAGTTCTGACATCCCCATTTTGGGACTTAGCCGATTTTTCGATCCATACCATATGACCCATCAGGGTCCTTTCCTTCATATAAGTTTGCCTTGCTTGGTGTGGTAACATTTGAGTGTAGTTCTGACATCCCCATTTTGGGACTTAGCCGATTTTTCGTAAAATACCATATGACCCATCAGGGTCCTTTGCTTCATATAAGTTTGCCTTGCTTGGTGTGGTAACATTTGAGTGTAGTTCTGACATCCCCATTTTGGGACTTAGCCGATTTTTCGTAAAATACCATATGACCCATCAGGGTCCTTTGCTTCATATAAGTTTGCCTTGCTTGGTGTGGTAACATTTGAGTGTAGTTCTGACATCCCCATTTTGGGACTTAGCCGATTTTTCGTAAAATACCATATGACCCATCAGGGTCCTTTGCTTCATATAAGTTTGCCTTGCTTGGTGTGGTAACATTTGAGTGTAGTTCTGACATCCCCATTTTGGGACTTAGCCGATTTTTCGTAAAATACCATATGACCCATCAGGGTCCTTTGCTTCATATAAGTTTGCCTTGCTTGGTGTGGTAACATTTGAGTGTAGTTCTGACATCCCCATTTTGGGACTTAGCCGATTTTTCGATCAATACCATATGACCCATCAGGGTCCTTTGCTTCATATAAGTTTGCCTTGCTTGATGTGGTAACACATGAGTGTAGTTCTGACATCCCCATTTTGGGACTTAGCCGATTTTTCGATCCATCCCATATGACCCATCAGGGTCCTTTTTCTTCATATAAGTTTCCCAAGACTTAGTGCTTTTTTCCTTTGAACACCAATATCACCCTTGCGGGTATCTTTGATCTTCTCACTTTGTATTGACCGAATGTAGGTCTTGCCATGCCAAACATATAATTGTTCTACACTAAGTCTCTATCTCGTACCGCCAGCTCGGTACATTCGATCAACCTGCCCTTAAGGCACCCGGGACTTAGCCATTTTTTCACATTTCACATTGGATTTTCGCCTCTCGTGGTAACAATTTCAGACTTTGACTCACAATAACACCCAAACGGTCACATGCTAGCGCTTTGCTTGGAAGGAATTATAGTTAGCGCTACCTTTTCTCTTTCCATCGATACCTTGTTCGTTCCATTCCATGCCATACAGCCGAAGTTATGATGTTTCCCGTTTTCCATATCATGTGGAGCTTATGCTCTGGGAAAACCATCTAACACCTGTACCACCCTTTTAGGTACCACCGATCTCGAGACTATGTTCGGGAAAAATATAGGTTATAACATGCCCAACTTATAATTGTTCTACACCAAGTCTCTATCTCTTACCGCCTGCTCGGTATTTTACTCGTAAGTCCAAATTTCACAACTTGTACTTTTTGGCCCAATGTACTCGAGTTTCAATTTTGGTAACATTTTTCGACTTTGACGCTTAATAACTTCCAAATCATGCTAGTTAGCGCTTTGCTTTCTTCTAGTCGTATCTAGCGCTGGGTGTTACCTTTCCAAAACATATCCTAGCTCTACAATCCATGCCATACAGCCGGAGCTACATGGTGCACAAGTCAAATCCATTTTAGCCATGTTTCATTTTTGCTAATTTTTGACCACTCGTATCACCCTTCCAGAGTGGTCCGATCTTCTCGCTTTCTATGGACGACTTTTAGGTCTCGTAGAGGCAAGCTTATAAGTATTCTACGTCAACCCGCTATCTCTTACCGCTTGCTCGGTATTCTTGGTCTTGTGTGATTTTTGGCCATTTTGGTATTATTTTTCCACTTTGTCGCTTAATAACTCAGTTTTGCTCAACACTTAGCGCTTCGGTTGTTTGGGATTATAGTTAGCGCTCGGTTCGACCTTTCCAACACTGATCTAAGCTTGTCGATCCGTTCCATACAGCCTGAGTTATTCGCGATACCGTGTTTCAATCCATTTCTCAAGTCTCGTTTTGGTCCAACTTTGAACCAGCCATATCACCCTGATGGGTACCTCCGATCTTCTCGCTCTATATTGGCCAAAGTTAGGTCTTGTGGTAACGTACTTATGATTGTTCTACGCCGTGTTCGTAGCTCTTATCGTTCGCCCGCTATTTTCGATCATAAGGTGAATTTTCGCCTCTAAACCACCATTTTTCACCTTTGCCCTCTAATATGACCGACTTGCTCAACACCTAGCGCTTCGCTTGGTAGGACACATAGCTAGCGCTCGTCAAGACCTTTCCAACGCATATCCAAGCTTTCCGATCCGAGCCATACAGCCTGAGCTATAGGCGATACCGTTTTTCATATTTTCTTGGTCACATGCACTTTAGGGTACCCCTTTTTGCCTTTGACCCTTAATACCTCCTCCGGGTCACTAGTAGGCGCTCAGCTTGGTAGGAAACATAGCTAGAGCAGGCCTTCACCTTTCCAAAACTGCCGAAAGTGTACCGATCCGACATCTAGAACCAAAGTTATGGTCATTCCCATCATGCTCTACTTTCATGGTCAACCTCCACCAAGCACACCTAGGTTGGACCAACTTTCACCAACTCATCTCGAACCCCAAATTTGCTTCGACCTACTAGGTTTCCCTAGTAAAGTGGTCAAAACATCCATTACAACACGACTGGTCTTTCTGGTGGTCGACCTAGGCGACTTTGTTCGACGACCACCACCCCATGGAACTAAAAGACGTCCCTTGATACGGACCACCGATACATTTTCCGGCCTGTCTAAACTACACTCATCGAAATTTTTTTGGGTCCCCACCGTCATACAAGTTTGCCTAGGTCAAGTTTTTCTTCCGGATCGGCCGCGGACCTCACTTTTCATTATCTAGGGAGGCCATAGGGCCCCAAAAGGGGTTTTTTAAAATTTTCGACACTTTCGACTTTGGTCGGATTTTTTCCGATTTTGGTCCGACCTAGGGACTTGGTGGTCCAAGGAGCCTCGGGACCAAACTTTTTTCTCAGGGGTCCCTACCTCCATACAACTTTGCCTAGGTAAATTTTTTGTTCCAAATCGACCGCGGATTTCACTTTTCAATATCTGGGGCTCGTGTAGAGTCCGAATATGAGGTTTTCTCATTTTTCGACATTTTCGACTTTTTTCGACTTTTTTCGGGTTTTTCGACCTAGGGGTCCGCCGAACAAATTTTGGGTCAAAAATTTTTATTGAACTAGTCGAAAGTACGCAAAAAGATAAGACTTTTTGCCGAAGACACCATGCCCCGGAACCGACTCCTTCCCCTTCAAAATTGGGGACAAACGTGATTTTTGAAACTTTTCCTTAGGGAGCCCAAGACTTAGAAAATTTTCAAATTCTCGATTTTTCGATTGCGAGCTAGCGCTTTGCGGTCTTCGGCAATGTTGTAGATCTCGACGAGATAAGACTTTTTGGTCAAGAGACATTTTGCCCTCCGACCCCTCCTTCCCCCCGCAAATCGCCCCCCAAAGTGCAATTTTTGCATTTTCACCTCTTTGCACGCACTGTTCGGCCCAAATGGCCACTTTCTATGGGTCTGAGCGCTTTGCGGTCTTCGGCAAACTTTTAAAGCGTACCAAGCCCTAATTATAATTGTTCTGCACCACCTTCGTACCTCTTCATCCCTGGCCGCTATTCGCGTACCAAGGTAATTTTTGTTCATTTTGTCAACATTTTTCATCTTTGACTGCTTATATCGGCCTTGCCATGAACCGATAGCGCTTCGCTGTGTTCTAACGTAAGTTAGTACTACTCAATACCTTTCCAAATCATGTCTTAGATCGTCATTTGCTTGCATACAGCCGGAGCTATGAGCGATACCGTAAAAAGTACCGAAATTTGGAAAAATCCTTGGATCGCCCATATCCCCCCTTTGGGGACCAGATATCGAAAAAAGTTCTTATTCAAAAAGTTGCGCCTTAACGTGTTCTAGTTATGCCTAGAACATTTCACTTCGCTAGCTGGCCTGCAACTTAGCCGTAATTGGGATTTTAGGGTGTTCTTGGAGGGCCCATTTCCTGCGACTTGGTATCTTTTGGGCCCTATGTTTCTCTAATATCTCCACAAGTTTTCCAGATAGCTTTCTCATACTTTAAGAGTGCCTAGAGCACCTCAAGACCTTTCCAACGCTATGCCGTTCGCCTCGCTCGGACATCTACAGCCGAAGTTATTCGAGGTACACGGTACCTTACCCTGTTTTCTCAGTACTTGGTCGAAAATTTCGATCAGCCATATGACCGACTTGGACAACCCTGAGCGGGTTGGCCCCATATAACTAAACTTTTGTCTCGTGGAGGCAAACTTATAAATGTTCTACGTCAACTCGCTATCTCGTACCGCCTTGACGGTATACTTGGTCCAAGGGCCATTTCCAGCGACTTTGTCGCCATTTCGCTCTAAGTTTCGCTAATACCTTCGTCCGTGGACATGGTGATTTTTTGTTCGTATTTTTCCTTGATAGTCCCACTCAAGACTATTCCATACCAGAGCCAATCGTCCCGCTAAGTGCCATACAGCCTGAGCAGTAATTCATGAAAGGTACCTCTACCAGTTTTTGTCATACTTGGGTACAAACTTTGGATCGACCATATCTCCACTTTGGAGGCCAGCCAGCACCTTGGCCCCATATACTTTTTTGTTGGTCATACCATGCACCAAATATAATTGTTCTACGCCAACTTGCTATCTCTTCTCCAACTTGCCGTTATTCTTGGTCCAAGTCTCATTTCATTCGTTTTTGGACCCATTTTGCTATATGTTTCACTAATAGCTTCGGCCATGGACAAGCTGATTTTCTGTTTGTATTTTTCCTTGATAGTTCCACTCAAGACCATTCCAAAACACACCGCAACTTGTCGCTCGGTGGCAAACTGACCGAGTTATAATTCATGAAAGGTACCTCAATTTGGTACACCACGTGGTCGGCCCAAACCATAAACCGACCAAACGACCGACTTGGAGGCCCAACCCTTGCCCTATAGTGGAAGAGGACTATCCAACAATACAAAGTCAAGACCTCCGGGTTGAGACTTTCCGCGTCGGTGGTGTCGCGCACCGCCTATCCGAAAGATGGTGTAACAGGGGTGTTCGATCAGCAATGGTCGGATGCCCCGTCATAGTCCAACTATGACAACCAAAGTCAAGACCTCCGGGTTGAGACTTTCCGCGTCCGGAGGTACGCGTACCGCCTACCCGAAAGATGGTGTGCTTCTGGGGTATTCGATGAGTCGGATACCCCGTCGTAGTCCAACTATGACAATCAAAGTCAAGACCTCCGGGTTGAGACTTCCGCGTCCGGAGGTACGCGTACCGCCTACCCGAAAGATGGTGAATCAGGGGTGTTCGATCAGCAATGGTCGGATGCCCCGTCGTATTCCAACTATGACAATCAAAGTCAAGACCTCCGGGTTGAGACTTTCTGCGAGTACAAGCATAAAGGAACACGGACCAAGCCGTACCGAGAGAATCGGTACTAGAGCCCTTGTGGTTCTACATTGAGAGAGCCCTCGTGGTTCTCATTAGGGGCTTTATGCAAGTCGTACTCAAAACTGTGGTGTGAAGTATAAAGTATAGAGTCCTCCACTGGTCCACGCTGCTCCGGCGGTCCTGGGTAAGATAGTTCATTCTAGCTTGCCCTATGTGGAAGAGGACTCAATACCCTACCTGTTGAGCTTGAAACAAAGTCATCACTTGGGCATGCTCATATTGCCATACACAATTACATTATATTCGAATGAGCATGCAAGCGACCCTATATAGACCGAACCAAAACGATAGATACCGCCGTAGTTCACCCCCACCAAGTGATGACTTCAGTATGGCTAGTGTGTGAAGTATAAAGTATAGTCCTCCCCTGGTCCACACTGCTTCGGCGGTCCTGGGTAAGATAGTTAGTTCTAGCTTGCCCTATGTGGAAGAGGACACAATACTTAATACTTAGAGTACAAGCATAAAGGAACACGGACCAAGCCGTACCGAGAGAATCGGTACTAGAGCCCTCGTGGTTCTACATTGAGAGAGCCCTCGTGGTTCTCATTAGGGGCTTTATGCAAGACGTACTCAATACTGTGGTGTGAAGTATAAAGTATAGAGTCCTCCACTGGTCCACGCTGCTCCGGCGGTCCTGGGTAAGATAGTTCATTCTAGCTTGCCCTATGTGGAAGAGGACTCAATACCCTACCTGTTGAGCTTGAAACAAAGTCATCACTTGGGCATGCTCATATTGCCATACAATATTCCATTATCTACTAATGAGCATGCAGCTATATGATTATAACCTGTAAACGATTACCCCGCCGTAGTTCAGCGCTTCAACCAAGTGATGACTTCAGTATGGCTAGTGTGTGAAGTATAAAGTATAGTCCTCCCCTGGTCCACACTGCTTCGGCGGTCCTGGGTAAGATAGTTAGTTCTAGCTTGCCCTATGTGGAAGAGGACACCATACTTAATACTGTGGTGTAATGAACAAAGTATAGTCCTCCACTGGTCCACGCTGCTTTGCAGTCCTGGGTAAGATAGTTAATTCTAGCTTGCCCTATGTGGAAGAGGGCATACAAGACAAAGTATAGTTCTCCCCTGGTCCACGCTGCTCCGGCGGTCCTGGGTAAGATAGTTAATTCTAGCTTGCCCTATGTGGAAGAGAGCATACATGAACCAAGAACGAAGGTTATGATCGAGGAATGATTCGACAACTAACCGATGGTATGAAATGTGAAGAATTCAAGCAAGCACACAATCAAGTCATCACTTGGGCATGCTCGATAGCCAACCCTATGACATTAACCTAGTAGAGCATGCGAAACCCAATATATATGTAAACGATGCGCCTCCCTAGTTCAGCGCTTCAACCAAGTGATGACTTCAGAATGGCTAAATCAAATCGGTTCAAAACATACCATCGGTACCCTATTGAAACACACAAGTCGATATCAAACCTCATGATTGTGTAGTCCTCCACTGGTCCACGCCGCTTCGGCGGTCCTGGGTAAGATAGTTCATTCTAGCTTGCCCTATGTGGAAGAGGGCACATTACTCAATACTGTGGTGTGAAGTATAAAGTTCAGTTCTCCCCTGGTCCACGCTG
>NW_026689827.1:0-30000 GCF_943734765.1 Anopheles ziemanni | reverse complement strand
TGGTGTGGTGAGGTGTGTGGAGTCGAGCATCGCGCGCCGTTGCCTTCTTCGGAGTGTTGTAGGTACGCAAGTGCTTGCAATGCAAAGAGGTTGGTGATGGAGTGACATTGCCTTCACCATGGAGTTGCGGGTACTTAGGTACTTGCAAGGAGATGGTGGTATGGTGGTGTTGCGTGTGTGGTGTTCGATTAGAAAGATATAATTTCTAAGTCCGGATTAGTGCTGTCAGTGGGGCCGCCGCTAACAGGTCCTGCACGGCCACCGTGGGGCTTGACTTGGCGCTATTCCGGACTTGGGGCGATCACGATGTCCCCGTGCGGGACTTAGAAGATGGAAGAACACAAGTACCCTTATCCCATGACTTGTGAGCGATTGGCATACGTTACCACATGAAGAGAAAAATTGGCTAAGTCCCGGATCCATATTATATGAACAGAATAATCGGCTAAGTCCCGGATCCATATTATATGAAGGGAAAAATCGGCTAAGTCCCGGATCCATATTATATGAAGGGAAAAATCGGCTAAGTCCCGGATCCATATTATATGAAGAGAAAAATCGGCTAAGTCCAGGATCCATATATGATAACCTAATAATCGGCTAAGTCCAGGATCCATATTATATGAAGAGAAAAATCGGCTAAGTCCAGGATCCATATATAATAACCTAATAATCGGCTAAGTCCAGGATCCATATAACATGAAGAGAAAAATCGGCTAAGTCCCAGATTGGGTCTGTCAGAAATACACTTCCAAGTTACCACACAAGCAAGCAAGATGGCCTAGTGATGGATCCATATGATATGAAGAGAAAAATCGGCTAAGTCCCAGATTGGGTCTGTCAGAAATACACTTCCAAGTTACCACACAAGCAAGCAAGATGGCCTAGTGATGGATCCATATGATATGAAGAAAAAAATCGGCTAAGTCCCAGATTGGGTCTGTCAGAAATACACTTCCAAGTTACCACACAAGCAAGCAAGATGGCCTAGTGATGGATCCATATGATATGAAGAGAAAAATCGGCTAAGTCCAGGATCCATATAATATGAAGAGAAAAATCGGCTAAGTCCCAGATTGGGTCTGTCAGAAATACACTTCCAAGTTACCACATAAGCAAGCAAGATGGCCTAGTGATGGATCCATATGATATGAAGAGAAAAATCGGCTAAGTCCAGGATCCATATAATATGAAGAGAAAAATCGGCTAAGTCCCAGATTGGGTCTGTCAGAAATACACTTCCAAGTTACCACACAAGCAAGCAAGATGGCCTAGTGATGGATCCATATGATATGAAGAGAAAAATCGGCTAAGTCCCAGATTGGGTCTGTCAGAAATACACTTCCAAGTTACCACACAAGCAAGCAAGATGGCCTAGTGATGGATCCATATGATATGAAGAGAAAAATCGGCTAAGTCCAGGATCCATATAATATGAAGAGAAAAATCGGCTAAGTCCCAGATTGGGTCTGTCAGAAATACACTTCCAAGTTACCACACAAGCAAGCAAGATGGCCTAGTGATGGATCCATATGATATGAAGAGAAAAATCGGCTAAGTCCCAGATTGGGTCTGTCAGAAATACACTTCCAAGTTACCACACAAGCAAGCAAGATGGCCTAGTGATGGATCCATATGATATGAAGAGAAAAATCGGCTAAGTCCAGGATCCATATAATATGAAGAGAAAAATCGGCTAAGTCCCAGATTGGGTCTGTCAGAAATACACTTCCAAGTTACCACACAAGCAAGCAAGATGGCCTAGTGATGGATCCATATGATATGAAGAGAAAAATCGGCTAAGTCCCAGATTGGGTCTGTCAGAAATACACTTCCAAGTTACCACACAAGCAAGCAAGATGGCCTAGTGATGGATCCATATGATATGAAGAGAAAAATCGGCTAAGTCCAGGATCCATATAATATGAAGAGAAAAATCGGCTAAGTCCCAGATTGGGTCTGTCAGAAATACACTTCCAAGTTACCACACAAGCAAGCAAGATGGCCTAGTGATGGATCCATATGATATGAAGAGAAAAATCGGCTAAGTCCCAGATTGGGTCTGTCAGACATACACTATCAAGTTACCACACAAGCAAGCAAGATGGCCTAGTGATGGATCCATATGATATGAAGAGAAAAATCGGCTAAGTCCCAGATTGGGTCTGTCAGAAATACACTTCCAAGTTACCACATGAGCAAGCAAGATGGCCTAGTGATGGATCCATATAATATGCAGAGAAAAATCGGCTAAGTCCCAGATTGGGTCTGTCAGAAATACACTTCCAAGTTACCACATGAGCAAGCAAGTTACCACATGAAGAGAAAGCCGGCAAAGTCTGGGAATGTTACCACATGAACTGGAAAATGGGCAAAAACCTACCTTCACAGGGAACGTGAATAAGTAAGGCTGTAGACATCGGATCGACAAGCCAAAGACTGATATGGAAAGGAAATGAGTAGTACTAGCTTTCCTGAGAGTTGCAGAGCTTAGACTGCATATGAACGGAAGATATTAAGCGTCAAAGTCAGAAAAGTTGCCCGAAGGAACACAAGTTCCAACTTAGAGCATGAATACCGCCTAGACGGTAGGAGGTACGGCCAGGCTGAGGAATAAGAAAATGTTGGCCAACATGTTCCCTAACTATCCCCCGAAGACCGCAAAGCAATCCAACATCAACCAAGAAAGTTATAGCCCGATCAAGGAAACACCTACTTTGCACCGATTTTGCACCAAATACATGTACCAAGCACCTTCGGTTGCATACCTGCAGGGGCTTACCATAGTAGGCCATGGAAGACCGATATACCGAACATAATCACTTTCTATCTCCTCGGGTGTTGGAGGTAGCGCTTTGCGGTACAAGAACGAAAGTTAGACCATATCTTGGTGCATCTTTTTGCCCAAAAACACAAGACCCTATCTACCAAGGCAAGAAAGTTGTGTGGGGACAAAATGTCCAAAAGTGCCCAAAGTGGCACACTTGAACCATATATTCGAGAAAAACACAAGTGTGGGCCCGAGCTAGCAAGTTGAAATGTTCTGACCGTCAGTAGCCCTAGTTGAGGTGCACTTATCATTATATGAGGCCAACGTGCCAGCTAGTCTCTAAAGGGGCGATATGGGTGTTCCAAGGTTTGTACCCAATTGAGGAAAAAACAGGGTAAGGTACGGTGTACCGCGAATAACTCGGGCTATAGATGTCCGATCGATGAGTTTGGCATATGTATGGAAAGGTCTCGACGAGACCTAACTACCCTGAAAGTATGAAGGCAAAGACTTGAATGACCGGGAAGTTATTAAGTGCACAAGTGGTAAAGTTGCACCAAAGTCCATGTTACCCGAAGTGGTACATGAACACCCAATATTCGACCAAAACACAAGTTTAGAGACGAGCTAGCGAGCTACATTGTTCAGACCGTCAGTAGCCCGCATCAAGACACGCATTTCATTATATTGAGCCTAGCCGCTAGCTCGACTCGAAGTCGGTCATATGGTTGGTTGATGGTTTGGACCGACCACGTGGTGTACCAAGGTGATGTACCTTTCATGAATTAAAACTCTAACTGTATGGCACTGAGCGACAAGCTAAGGTGTGATTTGGAATAGTCTTGAGTGGGACTATTTAGGAAAAATGCGAACAAAAAATCACAAAGTCCTTGGGCGAAGCTATTAGCGAAACATAGAGCAAATTGGTACCAAAAACTATGGAAATGGGACTTGAGTCAAAAATAACCGCAAGTTGGAGAAGAGATAGCAAGCTTGCGTAGAACAATTATATTTGGTGCATGGTATCACCAACAAAAAAGTATATGGGGCCAAGGTGCTGGCTGGCCTCCAAAGTGGAGATATGGGCGATCCAAAGTTTGTACCCAAGAACGAACAAGTATGGAAAAAACAGGGTAAGGTACCAAGTACCATTAATAACTTCGGCTGTAGATGGCCGAGCGAGGCAAACGGCTCACCGTTGGAAAGGTCTTGGGGAGACCTATCTACCCTGAAAGTTTCATGAGGCTGAGTTGAAAGACCACGGAGATATTAGGTGATGATGGTCCAATTCGGGGACCAAGTCGCAGGAAATGGCGCTTGACCAAAATCACCCTTGGAAGGTGAATACCGGCTTACCGGTAAGAGATAGCGACTTGGCGTAGAATATTCATAAGTTGGGCGTGTAGAGACGCAACTTTTATTATATGAGGCCAACCCGGTCAGGGTGCTCCAAGTCGGTCGTTTGGTTGGTTTATGGTTTGGGCCGACCACGTGGTGTGCCAAGTTGAGGTACCTTTCATGAATTATAACTTGGTCAGTTTGCCACCGAGCGACAAGCTGCGGTGTGTTTTGGAATGGTCTTGAGTGGGACTATCAAGGAAAAATACCAATCGAAAATCAGCTTGTCCATGGCCGAAGCTATTAGTGAAACATATAGCAAAATGGGTCCAAAAACGAATGAAATGGGAATTGGACCAAGAATAACGGCAAGTTGGAGAAGAGATAGCAAGTTGGCGTAGAACAACTATATTTGGTGCATGGCATGACCAACAAAAAAGTATATGGGGCCAAGGTGCTAGCTGGCCTCCAAAGTGGAGATATGGGCGATCCAAAGTTTGTACCCAAGTACGAACAAGTATGGAAAAAACAGGGTAAGGTACCAAGTACCATTAATAACTTCGGCTGTATATGGCCGAGCGAGGCAAACGGCTCACCGTTGGAAAGGTCTCGGGGAGACCTATCTACCCTGAAAGTTTCATGAGGCTGAGTTGAAAGACCACGGAGATATTAGGTGATGATGGTCGTATTCGGGGACCAAGTCGCAGGAAATGGCACTTGACCAAAATCCCCCTTGGAAGGTGAATACCGGCTTACCGGTAAGAGATAGCGACTTGGCGTAGAATATTCATAAGTTGGGCGTGTAGAGACGCAACTTTCATTATATGGGGCCAACCCGGTCAGGGTGCTCCAAGTCGGTCGTTTGGTCGGTATATGGTTTGGGCCGACCACATGGTGTACCAAGTTGAGGTATCTTTCATGAATTATAACTCGGTCAGTTTGCCACCGAGCGACAAGTTGCGGTGTGTTTTGGAATGGTCTTGAGTGGGACTATCAAGCAAAAATACAAACAGAATATCAGCTTGTCCTTGGCCGAAGCTATTAGTGAAACATATAGCAAAATGGGTCCAAAAACGAATGAAATGGGAATTGGACCAAGAATAACGGCAAGTTGGAGAAGAGATAGCAAGTTGGCGTAGAACAACTATATTTGGTGCATGGCATGACCAACAAAAAAGTATATGGGGCCAAGGTGCTAGCTGGCCTCCAAAGTGGAGATATGGGCGATCCAAAGTTTGTACCCAAGTACGAACAAGTATGGAAAAAACAGGGTAAGGTACCAAGTACCATTAATAACTTCGGCTGTATATGGCCGAGCGAGGCAAACGGCTCACCGTTGGAAAGGTCTCGGGGAGACCTATCTACCCTGAAAGTTTCATGAGGCTGAGTTGAAAGACCACGGAGATATTAGGTGATGATGGTCGTATTCGGGGACCAAGTCGCAGGAAATGGCACTTGACCAAAATCCCCCTTGGAAGGTGAATACCGGCTTACCGGTAAGAGATAGCGACTTGGCGTAGAATATTCATAAGTTGGGCGTGTAGAGACGCAACTTTCATTATATGGGGCCAACCCGGTCAGGGTGCTCCAAGTCGGTCGTTTGGTCGGTATATGGTTTGGGCCGACCACATGGTGTACCAAGTTGAGGTATCTTTCATGAATTATAACTCGGTCAGTTTGCCACCGAGCGACAAGTTGCGGTGTGTTTTGGAATGGTCTTGAGTGGGACTATCAAGCAAAAATACAAACAGAATATCAGCTTGTCCATGGCCGAAGCTATTAGTGAAACATATAGCAAAATGGGTCCGAAAACGAATGAAATGGGACTTGGACCAAGAATAACGGCAAGTTAGAGAAGAGATAGCAAGTTGGCGTAGAACAATTATATTTAGTGCATGGTATGACCAAGAAAAAAGTATATGGGGCAAAGGTGCTGGCTGGCCTCCAAAGTGGAGATATGGGCGATACAAAGTTTGTACCCAAGTATGGCAAAAACTGGTAGAGGTACCTTTCATGAATTACTGCTCAGGCTGTATGGCACTTAGCGGGACGCTTGGCTCTGGTATGGAATAGTCTTGAGTGGGACTATCAAGGAAAAATACGAACAAAAAATCACCATGTCCACGGACGAAGGTATTAGCGAAACTTAGAGCGAAATTGCGACCAAGTCGCTGGAAATGGCCCTTGGACCAAGTATACCGTCAAGGCGGTACGAGATAGCGAGTTGACGTAGAACATTTATAAGTTTGCCTACACGAGACGAAAGTTTAGTTATGTGGGGCCAACCCGCTCAGGTTTGTCGAAGTCGGTCATATGGCTGATCGAAATTTTCGACCAAGTACTGAGAAAACAGGGTAAGGTACCGTGTACCTCAAATAACTTCGGCTGTAGATGTCCGAGCGAAGCAAACGGCATAGCGTTGGAAAGGTCTTGAGGTGCTCTAGGCACCCTGAAAGTATGAGAAGGCTACCTGGAAAACTCGTGGAGATATTAGAGAAACATAGGGCCCAAAAGATACCAAGTCGCAGGAAATGGGCCCTCCATGAACACCCTAAAATCCCAATTACGGCTAAGTTGCAGGCCAGCTAGCGAAGTGAAATGTTCTAGGCATAACTAGAACACGTTAAGGCGCAACTTTTTGAATAAGAACTTTTTTCGATATCTGGTCCCCAAAGGGGGGATATGGGCGATCCAAGGATTTTTCCAAGTTTCGGTACTTTTTACGGTATCGCTCATAGCTCCGGCTGTATGCAAGCAAATGACAATCTAAGACATGATTTGGAAAGGTATTGAGTAGTACTAACTTACGTTAGAACACAGCGAAGCGCTATCGGTTCATGGCAAGGCCGATATAAGCAGTCAAAGATGAAAAATGTTGACAAAATGAACAAAAATTAGCTTGGTACGCGAATAGCGGCCAGGGATGAAGAGGTACGAAGGTGGTGTAGAACAATTATAATTAGAACTTGGTACGCTCTAAAAGTTTGCCGAAGACCGCAAAGCGCTCAAACCCATAGAAAGTGGCCATTTGGGCCGAACAGTGCGTGCAAAGAGGTGAAAATGCAAAAATTGCACTTTGGGGGGCGATTTGCGGGGGGAAGGAGGGGTCGGAGGGCAAAATGTCCCTTGACCAAAAAGTCTTATCTCGTCGAGATCTACAACATTGCCGAAGACCGCAAAGCGCTAGCTCGCAATCGAAAAATCGAGAATTTGAAAATTTTCTAAGTCTTGGGCTCCCTAAGGAAAAGTTTCAAAAATCACGTTTGTCCCCAATTTTGAAGGGGAAGGAGTCGGTTCCGGGGCATGGTGTCTTCGGCAAAAAGTCTTATCTTTTTGCGTACTTTCGACTAGTTCAATAAAAATTTTTGACCCAAAAATTGTTCGGCGGACCCCTAGGTCGAAAAACCCGAAAAAAGTCGAAAAAAGTCGAAAATGTCGAAAAATGAGAAAACCTCATATTCGGACTCTACACGAGCCCCAGATATTGAAAAGTGAAATCCGCGGTCGATTTGGAACAAAAAATTGACCTAGGCAAAGTTGTATGGAGGTAGGGACCCCTGAGAAAAAAGTTTGGTCCCGAGGCTCCTTGGACCACCAAGTCCCTAGGTCGGACCAAAATCGGAAAAAATCCGACCAAAGTCGAAAGTGTCGAAAATTTTAAAAAACCCCTTTTGGGGCCCTATGGCCTCCCTAGATAATGAAAAGTGAGGTCCGCGGCCGATCCGGAAGAAAAACTTGACCTAGGCAAACTTGTATGACGGTGGGGACCCAAAAAAATTTCGATGAGTGTAGTTTAGACAGGCCGGAAAATGTATCGGTGGTCCGTATCAAGGGACGTCTTTTAGTTCCATGGGGTGGTGGTCGTCGAACAAAGTCGCCTAGGTCGACCACCAGAAAGACCAGTCGTGTTGTAATGGATGTTTTGACCACTTTACTAGGGAAACCTAGTAGGTCGAAGCAAATTTGGGGTTCGAGATGAGTTGGTGAAAGTTGGTCCAACCTAGGTGTGCTTGGTGGAGGTTGACCATGAAAGTAGAGCATGATAGGAATGACCATAACTTTGGTTCTAGATGTCGGATCGGTACACTTGAGGCAGTTTTGGAAAGGTGAAGGCCTGCTCTAGCTATGTTTCCTACCAAGCTAAGCGCCTACTAGTGACCCGGAGGAGGTATTAAGGGTCAAAGGCAAAAAGGCGTACCCTAAAGTGCATGTGACCAAGAAAATGGGAAAAACGGTATCGCCTATAGCTCAGGCTGTATGGCTCGGATCGGAAAGCTTGGATATGCGTTGGAAAGGTCTTGACGAGCGCTAGCTATGTGTCCTACCAAGCGAAGCGCTAGGTGTTGAGCAAGTCGGTCATATTAGAGGGCAAAGGTGAAAAATGGTGGTTTAGAGGCGAAAATTCACCTTATGATCGAAAATAGCGGGCGAACGATAAGAGCTACGAACACGGCGTAGAACAATCATAAGTACGTTACCACAAGACCTAACTTTGGCCAATATAGAGCGAGAAGATCGGAGGTACCCATCAGGGTGATATGGCTGGTTCAAAGTTGGACCAAAACGAGACTTGAGAAATGGGTTGAAACACGGTATCGCGAATAACTCAGGCTGTATGGAACGGATCGAAAAGCTAAGATCAGTGTTGGAAAGGTCGAACCGAGCGCTAACTATAATCCCAAACAACCGAAGCGCTAAGTGTTGAGCAAAACTGAGTTATTAAGCGACAAAGTGGAAAAATAATACCAAAATGGCCAAAAATCACACAAGACCAAGAATACCGAGCAGGCGGTAAGAGATAGCGGGTTGACGTAGAATACTTATAAGTTTGCCTCTACGAGACCTAAAAGTCGGCCATAGACAGCGAGAAGATCGGACCACTCTGGAAGGGTGATACGAGTGGTCAAAAATAGGCAAAAATGAAACATGGCTAAAATGGATTTGACTTGTGCACCATGTAGCTCCGGCTGTATGGCATGGATTGTAAAGCTAGGATATGTTTTGGAAAGGTAACACCCAGCGCTAGATACGACTAGAAGAAAGCAAAGCGCTAACTAGCATGATTTGGAAGTTATTAAACGACAAAGTCGAAAAATGTTACCAAAATTGAAACTCGAGTACATTGGGCCAAAAAGTACAAGTTGTGAAATTTGGACTTACGAGTAAAATACCGAGCAGGCGGTAAGAGATAGAGACTTGGTGTAGAACAATTATAAGTTGGGCGTGTAGAGACGCAACTTTCATTATATGGGGCCAACCCGGTCAGGGTGCTCCAAGTCGGTCGTTTGGTCGGTTTATGGTTTGGGCCGACCACGTGGTGTACCAAGTTGAGGTACCTTTCATGAATTATAACTCGGTCAGTTTGCCACCGAGCGACAAGTTCCGGTGTGATTTGGAATGGTCTTGAGTGGGACTATCAAGCAAAAATACAAATAGAAAATCAGCTTGTCCATGGCCGAAGCTATTAGTGAAACATATAGCAAAATGGGTCCAAAAACGAATGAAATGGGACTTGGACCAAGAATAACGGCAAGTTGGAGAAGAGATAGCAAGTTGACGTAGTACAATTATATTTGGTGCATGGTATGACCAACAAAAAAGTATATGGGGCCAAGGTGCTGGCTGGCCTCCAAAGTGGTGATATGGGCGATACAAAGTGTGTACCCACGTACGAACAAGTATGGAAAAAACAGGGTAAGGTACCAAGTACCATGAATAACTTCGGCTGTAGATGGCCGATTGAGGCAAACGGCATACCGTTGGAAAGGTCTTGGGGAGACCTATCTACCCTGACAGTTTCATGAGGCTGAGTTGAAAGACCACGGAGATATTAGGTGATGATGGTCCAATTCGGGGACCAAGTCGCAGGAAATGGCACTTGACCAAAATCACCCTTGGAAGGTGAATACCGGCTTACCGGTAAGAGATAGCGACTTGGCGTAGAATATTCATAAGTTGGGCGTGTAGAGACGCAACTTTTATTATATGGGGCCAACCCGGTCAGGGTGCTCCAAGTCGGTCGTTTGGTTGGTTTATGGTTTGGGCCGACCACGTGGTGTACCAAGTTGAGGTATCTTTCATGAATTATAACTTGGTCAGTTTGCCACCGAGCGACAAGCTGCGGTGTGTTTTGGAATGGTCTTGAGTAGGACTATCAAGGAAAAATACCAATCGAAAATCAGCTTGTCCATGGCCGAAGCTATTAGTGAAACATATAGCAAAATGGGTCCAAAAACGAATGAAATGGGAATTGGACCAAGAATAACGGCAAGTTGGAGAAGAGATAGCAAGTTGGCGTAGAACAATTATATTTGGTGCATGGCATGACCAACAAAAAAGTATATGGGGCCAAGGTGCTGGCTGGCCTCCAAAGTGGAGATATGGGCGATCCAAAGTTTGTACCCAAGTACGAACAAGTATGGAAAAAACAGGGTAAGGTACCAAGTACCATTAATAACTTCGGCTGTAGATGGCCGAGCGAGGCAAACGGCTCACCGTTGGAAAGGTCTTGGGGAGACCTATCTACCCTGAAAGTTTTATGAGGCTGAGTTGAAAGACCACGGAGATATTAGGTGATGATGGTCCAATTCGGGGACCAAGTCGCAGGAAATGGCACTTGACCAAAATCACCCTTGGAAGGTGAATACCGGCTTACCGGTAAGAGATAGCGACTTGGCGTAGAATATTCATAAGTTGGGCGTGTCGAGACGCAACTTTCATTATATGGGGGCAACCCGGTCAGGGTGCTCCAAGTCGGTCGTTTGGTCGGTATATGGTTTGGGCCGACCACATGGTGTACCAAGTTGAGGTATCTTTCATGAATCATAACTCGGTCAGTTTGCCACCGAGCGACAAGTTGCGGTGTGTTTTGGAATGGTCTTGAGTGGGACTATCAAGCAAAAATACAAACAGAATATCAGCTTGTCCATGGCCGAAGCTATTAGTGAAACATATAGCAAAATGGGTCCGAAAACGAATGAAATGGGACTTGGACCAAGAATAACGGCAAGTTAGAGAAGAGATAGCAAGTTGGCGTAGAACAATTATATTTAGTGCATGGTATGACCAAGAAAAAAGTATATGGGGCAAAGGTGCTGGCTGGCCTCCAAAGTGGAGATATGGGCGATACAAAGTTTGTACCCAAGTATGGCAAAAACTGGTAGAGGTACCTTTCATGAATTACTGCTCAGGCTGTATGGCACTTAGCGGGACGCTTGGCTCTGGTATGGAATAGTCTTGAGTGGGACTATCAAGGAAAAATACGAACAAAAAATCACCATGTCCACGGACGAAGGTATTAGCGAAACTTAGAGCGAAATTGCGACCAAGTCGCTGGAAATGGCCCTTGGACCAAGTATACCGTCAAGGCGGTACGAGATAGCGAGTTGACGTAGAACATTTATAAGTTTGCCTACAAGAGACAAAAGTTTAGTTATATGGGGCCAACCCGCTCAGGGTTGTCCAAGTCGGTCATATGGCTGATCGAAATTTTCGACCAAGTACTGAGAAAACAGGGTAAGGTACCGTGTACCTCGAATAACTTCGGCTGTAGATGTCCGAGCGAGGCGAACGGCATAGCGTTGGAAAGGTCTTGAGGTGCTCTAGGCACCCTGAAAGTATGAGAAAGCTATCTGGAAAACTTGTGGAGATATTAGAGAAACATAGGGCCCAAAAGATACCAAGTCGCAGGAAATGGGCCCTCCATGAACACCCTAAAATCCCAATTACGGCTAAGTTGCAGGCCAGCTAGCGAAGTGAAATGTTCTAGGCATAACTAGAACACGTTAAGGCGCAACTTTTTGAATAAGAACTTTTTTCGATATCTGGTCCCCAAAGGGGGGATATGGGCGATCCAAGGATTTTTCCAAGTTTCGGTACTTTTTACGGTATCGCTCATAGCTCCGGCTGTAAGCAAGCAAATGACAATTTAAGACATGATTTGGAAAGGTATTGAGTAGTACTAACTTACGTTAGAACACAGCGAAGCGCTATCGGTTCATGGCAAGGCCGATATAAACAGTCAAAGATGAAAAATGTTGATAAAATGAACAAAAATTACCTTGGTACGCGAATAGCGGCCAGGGATGAAGAGGTACGAAGTTGGTGTAGAACAATTATATTTAGGGCTTGGTACGCTCTAAAAGTTTGCTGAAGACCGCAAAGCGCTCAGACCCATAGAAAGTGGCCATTTGGGCCGAACAGTGCATGCAAAGAGGTGAAAATGCAAAAATTGCACTTTGTGGTGCGATTTGCGGGGGGAAGGAGGGGTCGGAGGGCAAAATGTCCCTTGACCAAAAAGTTTTATCTCGTCGAGATCTACAACATTGCCGAAGACCGCAAAGCGCTAGCTCGCAATCGAAAAATCGAGAATTTGAAAATTTTCTAAGTCTTGGGCTCCCTAAGGAAAAGTTTCAAAAATCACGTTTGTCCCCTATTTTGAAGGGGAAGGAGTCGGTTCCGGGGCATGGTGTCTTCGGCAAAAAGTCTTATCTTTTTGCGTACTTTCGACTAGTTCAATAAAAATTTTTGACCCAAAATTTGTTCGGCGGACCCCTAGGTCGAAAAACCCGAAAAAAGTCGAAAAAAGTCGAAAATGTCGAAAAATGAGAAAACCTCATATTCGGACTCTACACGAGCCCCAGATATTGAAAAGTGAAATCCGCGGTCGATTTGGAACAAAAAATTTACCTAGGCAAAGTTGTATGGAGGTAGGGACCCCTGAGAAAAAAGTTTGGTCCCGAGGCTCCTTGGACCACCAAGTCCCTAGGTCGAACCAAAATCGGAAAAAATCCGACCAAAGTCGAAAGTGTCGAAAATTTTAAAAAACCCCTTTTGGGGCCCTATGGCCTCCCTAGATAATGAAAAGTGAGGTCCGCGGCCGATCCGGAAGAAAAACTTGACCTAGGGAAACTTGTATGACGGTGGGGACCCAAAAAAATTTCGATGAGTGTAGTTTAGACAGGCCGGAAAATGTATCGGTGGTCCGTATCAAGGGACGTCTTTTAGTTCCATGGGGTGGTGGTCGTCGAACAAAGTCGCCTAGGTCGACCACCAGAAAGACCAGTCGTGTTGTAATGGATGTTTTGACCACTTTACTAGGGAAACCTAGTAGGTCGAAGCAAATTTGGGGTTCGAGATGAGTTGGTGAAAGTTGGTCCAACCTAGGTGTGCTTGGTGGAGGTTGACCATGAAAGTAGAGCATGATGGGAATGACCATAACTTTGGTTCTAGATGTCGGATCGGTACACTTTCGGCAGTTTTGGAAAGGTGAAGGCCTGCTCTAGCTATGTTTTCTACCAAGCTGAGCGCCTTCTAGTGACCCGGAGGAGGTATTAAGGGTCAAAGGCAAAAAGGGGTACCCTAAAGTGCGTGTGACCAAGAAAATGGGAAAAACGGTATCGCCTATAGCTCAGGCTGTATGGCTCGGATCGGAAAGCTTGGATATGCGTTGGAAAGGTCTTGACGAGCGCTAGCTATGTGTCCTACCAAGCGAAGCGCTAGGTGTTGAGCAAGTCGGTCATATTAGAGGGCAAAGGTGAAAAATGGTGGTTTAGAGGCGAAAATTCACCTTATGATCGAAAATAGCGGGCGAACGATAAGAGCTACGAACACGGCGTAGAACAATCATAAGTACGTTACCACAAGACCTAACTTTGGCCAATATAGAGCGAGAAGATCGGAGGTACCCATCAGGGTGATATGGCTGGTTCAAAGTTGGACCAAAACGAGACTTGAGAAATGGGTTGAAACACGGTATCGCGAATAACTCAGGCTGTATGGAACGGATCGACAAGCTAAGATCAGTGTTGGAAAGGTCGAACCGAGCGCTAACTATAATCCCAAACAACCGAAGCGCTAAGTGTTGAGCAAAACTGAGTTATTAAGCGACAAAGTGGAAAAATAATATCAAAATTTCCAAAAATCACACAAGACCAAGAATACCGAGCAGGCGGTAAGAGATAGCGGGTTGACGTAGAATACTTATAAGTTTGCCTCTACGAGACCTAAAAGTCGTCCATAGACAGCGAGAAGATCGGACCACTCTGGAAGGGTGATACGAGTGGTCAAAAATTGGCAAAAATGAAACATGGCTAAAATGGATTTGACTTGTGCACCGTATAGCTCCGGCTGTATGGCATGGATTGTTAAGCTAGGATATGTTTTGGAAAGGTAACACCCAGCGCTAGATACGACTAGAAGAAAGCAAAGCGCTAACTAGCATGATTTGGAAGTTATTAAGTGTCAAAGTCGAAAAATGTTACCAAAATTGAAACTCGAGTACATTGGGCCAAAAAGTACAAGTTGTGAAATTTGGACTTACGAGTAAAATACCGAGCAGGCGGTAAGAGATAGAGACTTGGTGTAGAACAATTATATGTTGGGCATGTTATAACCTATATTTGGCCCGAACATAGTGACGAGATCGGTGGTACCCAAAAGGGTGGTACAGGTGTTAGATGGTTTTCCCAGAGCATAAGCTCCACATGATATGGAAAACGGGAAACATCATAACTTCGGCTGTATGGCATGGAATGGAACGAACAAGGTATCGATGGAAAGAGAAAAGGTAGCGCTAACTATAATTCCTACCAAGCAAAGCGCTAGCATGTGACCGTTCGGGTGTTATTGTGAGTCAAAGTCAGAAATTGTTACCACGAGAGGCGAAAATCCGACTAAGTCCATGAATACCGGGCTGGCGGTAAGAGATACGGCTTGGCCGTAGAACATTTATAAGTTGGCCAATACAAGACCTAAGTTTCGTCCATAGACGACAAGAAGATCGAAGATACGTGAAGGTGAGATATGGGCGTCCCAAAGTGGGCCTTTGAAAAAGTGACAAACTTCCCTTATAACAGCATACACCAAATATCTCTGGCTCTATGGCACCGAATAAGAAGTTGAGGTCAGCGATAGAAAGGTGATAGTCAGCGCTAAATATCATACGAACAGAGTGAAGCGCTTAAGGGAAAGGATCTTGGTGATATAAGGTGACAAAGTCGAGAAAAGTTGCCTCAAAATCATGAAAAATGTGAAAAAATGGCTAAGTCCCGGGTGCCTTAAGGGCAGGTTGATCGAATGTACCGAGCTGGCGGTACGAGATAGAGACTTGGTGTAGAACAATTATATGTTTGGCATGGCAAGACCTACATTCGGTCAATACAAAGTGAGAAGATCAAAGATACCCGCAAGGGTGATATTGGTGTCCAAAGGAAAAAAGCACTAAGTCAAGAAGTCAGTATGCGATGAAACACGGACCAAGAGTACCAAGCAATTGGTGCAAGTTAGAGCCTTAATGGTTCAAGATAGAGACTTGGTGTAGAACAATTATAAGTTTGGCATAGCAAGACCTACATTAGGTCAATACATGGTGCGAAGATCAAAGATACCCGTAAGGGTGATATTGGTGTCCAAAGGTAAAAAACACTAAGTCTTGGGAAACTTATATGAAGAAAAAGGACCCTGATGGGTCATATGGAATTGATCGAAAAATCGGCTAAGTCCCAAAATGGGGATGTCAGAACTACACTCAAATGTTACCACATCAAGCAAGGCAAACTTATATGAAGGAAAGGACCCTGATGGGTCATATGGTATGGATCGAAAAATCGGCTAAGTCCCAAAATGGGGATGTCAGAACTACACTCATATGTTACCACACCAAGCAAGGCAAACTTATATGAAGCAAAGGACCCTGATGGGTCATATGGTATTTTACGAAAAATCGGCTAAGTCCCAAAATGGGGATGTCAGAACTACACTCAAATGTTACCACACCAAGCAAGGCAAACTTATATGAAGGCAAGGACCCTGATGGGTCATATGGTATTTTACGAAAAATCGGCTAAGTCCCAAAATGGGGATGTCTGAACTACACTCATATGTTACCACACCAAGCAAGGCAAACTTATATGAAGCAAAAGACCCTGATGGGTCAAATGGTATTTTACGAAAAATCGGCTAAGTCCCAAAATGGGGATGTCTGAACTACACTAACAAGTTACCACACCAAGCAAGGCAAACTTATATGAAGGCAAGGACCCTGATGGGTCATATGGTATTTTACGAAAAATCGGCTAAGTCCCAAAATGGGGATGTCTGAACTACACTCATATGTTACCACACCAAGGAAGGCAAACTTATATGAAGCAAAAGACCCTGATGGGTCAAATGGTATTTTACGAAAAATCGGCTAAGTCCCAAAATGGGGATGTCAGAACTACACTCAAATGTTATCACACCAAGCAAGGCAAACTTATATGAAGCAAAAGACCCTGATGGGTCAAATGGTATTTTACGAAAAATCGGCTAAGTCCCAAAATGGGGATGTCAGAACTACACTAACAAGTTACCACACCAAGCAAGGCAAACTTATATGAAGCAAAGGACCCTGATGGGTCATATGGTATTTTACGAAAAATCGGCTAAGTCCCAAAATGGGGATGTCTGAACTACACTCAAATGTTACCACATCAAGCAAGGCAAACTTATATGAAGCAAAGGACCCTGATGGGTCATATGGTATTTTACGAAAAATCGGCTAAGTCCCAAAATGGGGATGTCAGAACTACACTCATATGTTACCACACCAAGCTAGGCAAACTTATATGAAGCAAAGGACCCTGATGGGTCATATGGTATTTTACGAAAAATCGGCTAAGTCCCAAAATGAGGATGTCAGAACTACACTCAAATGTTACCACACCAAGCAAGGCAAACTTATATGAAGCAAAGGACCCTGATGGGTCATATGGTATTTTACGAAAAATCGGCTAAGTCCCAAAATGGGGATGTCAGAACTACACTCAAATGTTACCACACCAAGCAAGGCAAACTTATATGAAGCAAAGGACCCTGATGGGTCATATGGTATTTTACGAAAAATCGGCTAAGTCCCAAAATGGGGATGTCAGAACTACACTCAAATGTTACCACACCAAGCAAGGCAAACTTATATGAAGGAAAGGACCCATATGGGTCATATGGTATTTTACGAAAAATCGGCTAAGTCCGAAAATGATGATGTCAGAACTACACTCAAATGTTACCACACCAAGCAAGGCAAACTTATATGAAGGAAAGGACCCATATGGGTCATATGGCATTTTACGAAAAATCGGCTAAGTCCCAAAATGAGGATGTCAGAACTACACTAAAAAGTTACCACACCAAGCAAGGCAAACTTATATGAAGGCAAGGACCCTGATGGGTCATATGGTATTTTACGAAAAATCGGCTAAGTCCCAAAATGGGGATGTCTGAACTACACTCATATGTTACCACACCAAGGAAGGCAAACTTATATGAAGCAAAAGACCCTGATGGGTCAAATGGTATTTTACGAAAAATCGGCTAAGTCCCAAAATGGGGATGTCAGAACTACACTCAAATGTTATCACACCAAGCAAGGCAAACTTATATGAAGCAAAAGACCCTGATGGGTCAAATGGTATTTTACGAAAAATCGGCTAAGTCCCAAAATGGGGATGTCAGAACTACACTAACAAGTTACCACACCAAGCAAGGCAAACTTATATGAAGCAAAGGACCCTGATGGGTCATATGGTATTTTACGAAAAATCGGCTAAGTCCCAAAATGGGGATGTCTGAACTACACTCAAATGTTACCACATCAAGCAAGGCAAACTTATATGAAGCAAAGGACCCTGATGGGTCATATGGTATTTTACGAAAAATCGGCTAAGTCCCAAAATGGGGATGTCAGAACTACACTCATATGTTACCACACCAAGCTAGGCAAACTTATATGAAGCAAAGGACCCTGATGGGTCATATGGTATTTTACGAAAAATCGGCTAAGTCCCAAAATGAGGATGTCAGAACTACACTCAAATGTTACCACACCAAGCAAGGCAAACTTATATGAAGCAAAGGACCCTGATGGGTCATATGGTATTTTACGAAAAATCGGCTAAGTCCCAAAATGGGGATGTCAGAACTACACTCAAATGTTACCACACCAAGCAAGGCAAACTTATATGAAGCAAAGGACCCTGATGGGTCATATGGTATTTTACGAAAAATCGGCTAAGTCCCAAAATGGGGATGTCAGAACTACACTCAAATGTTACCACACCAAGCAAGGCAAACTTATATGAAGGAAAGGACCCATATGGGTCATATGGTATTTTACGAAAAATCGGCTAAGTCCGAAAATGATGATGTCAGAACTACACTCAAATGTTACCACACCAAGCAAGGCAAACTTATATGAAGGAAAGGACCCATATGGGTCATATGGCATTTTACGAAAAATCGGCTAAGTCCCAAAATGAGGATGTCAGAACTACACTAAAAAGTTACCACACCAAGCAAGGCAAAGTACCTAGGTGAACCCTAGGAAGAAACACGGACCAAGTCAGATGGCCTAAGTCAAGAGAACAAGTGACCTAGGCAAAGTTGTATGGCGCTGAGGACCCTGAAAAATCTGGTTAGTGTAGTTTAGACAGGGTAGGTTTTTAGGTCGGCCGAACCCCCTTATTTTGGGTTTTGGCCTCATCAAGAAGCTACACCTAGGCAAACTGCCTAGGGTGAAAGTGCGAAGACCAATCGAATAGTAAGACAAGTTTTGACCGATCGCCCTAGGCAAGCTTGTATGAAGAAAGGGACCCTATGGGTCATATGGAAATACATGAAAAATCGGCTAAGTCCCAAAATTGGGATGTCTGAACTACACTAAAAAGTTACCACATCAAGCAAGGCAAAGTACCTAGGTGAACCCTAAGAAGAAACACGGACCAAGTCAGATGGCCTAAGTCAAGAGTACAAGTGACCTAGGCAAAGTTGTATGGCGCTGAGGACCCTGAAAAATCGGGTTAGTGTAGTTCAGACAGGGGAGGTTTTTGGGTCGGCTGAACCTCCTTATTTTGGGTTTTGACCTCCTCAAGAAGCTACACCTAGGCAAACTGCCTAGGGTGAAAGTGCGAAGACCAATCGAATAGTAAGACAAGTTTTGACCGATCGCCCTAGGCAAGCTTGTATGAAGAAAGGGACCCTATGGGTCATATGGAAAATCCATGAAAAATCGGCTAAGTCCCAAAATTGGGATGTCTGAACTACACTAAAAAGTTACCACATCAAGCAAGGCAAAGTACCTAGGTGAACCCTAAGAAGAAACACGGACCAAGTCAGATGGCCTAAGTCAAGAGTACATGTGACCTAGGCAAAGTTGTATGGCGCTGAGGACCCTGAAAAATCGGGTTAGTGTAGTTCAGACAGGGGAGGTTTTTGGGTCGGCTGAACCTCCTTATTTTGGGTTTTGACCTCCTCAAGAAGCTACACCTAGGCAAACTGCCTAGGGTGAAAGTGCGAAGACCAATCGAATAGTAAGACAAGTTTTGACCGATCGCCCTAGGCAAGCTTGTATGAAGAAAGGGACCCTTAGGGTCATATGGAAATTCATGAAAAATCGGCTAAGTCCCAAAATTGGGATGTCAGAACTACACTATAAAGTTACCACATCAAGCAAGGCAAAGTACCTAGGTGAACCCTAGGAAGAAACACGGACCAAGTCAGATGGCCTAAGTCAAGAGTATAAGTGACCTAGGCAAAGTTGTATGGCGCTGAGGACCCTGAAAAATCGGGTTAGTGTAGTTAAGACAGGGGAGGTTTCAGGGTCGGCTGGACCTCCTTATTTCGGGTTTTGGCCTCCTCAAGAAGACAGACCTAGGCGAATTGCCTAGGGTGAAACTGCGAAGACCAATCGAATAGTAAGACAAGTTTTGACCGATCGCCCTAGGCAAGCTTGTATGAAGAAAGGGACCCTTAGGGTCATATGGAAATTCATGAAAAATCGGCTAAGTCCCAAAATTGGGATGTCAGAACTACACTAAAAAGTTACCACATCAAGCAAGGCAAAGTACCTAGGTGAACCCTAGGAAGAAACACGGACCAAGTCAGATGGCCTAAGTCAAGAGTGCAAGTGACCTAGGCAAAGTTGTATGGCGCTGAGGACCCTGAAAAATCGGGTTAGTGTAGTTCAGACAGGGGAGGTTTTTGGGTCGGCTGAACCTCCTTATTTTGGGTTTTGACCTCCTCAAGAAGCTACACCTAGGCAAACTGCCTAGGGTGAAAGTGCGAAGACCAATCGAATAGTAAGACAAGTTTTGACCGATCGCCCTAGGCAAGCTTGTATGAAGAAAGGGACCCTTAGGGTCATATGGAAATTCATGAAAAATCGGCTAAGTCCCAAAATTGGGATGTCAGAACTACACTATAAAGTTACCACATCAAGCAAGGCAAAGTACCTAGGTGAACCCTAGGAAGAAACACGGACCAAGTCAGATGGCCTAAGTCAAGAGTATAAGTGACCTAGGCAAAGTTGTATGGCGCTGAGGACCCTGAAAAATCGGGTTAGTGTAGTTAAGACAGGGGAGGTTTCAGGGTCGGCTGGACCTCCTTATTTCGGGTTTTGGCCTCCTCAAGAAGACAGACCTAGGCGAATTGCCTAGGGTGAAACTGCGAAGACCAATCGAATAGTAAGACAAGTTTTGACCGATCGCCCTAGGCAAGCTTGTATGAAGAAAGGGACCCTTAGGGTCATATGGAAATTCATGAAAAATCGGCTAAGTCCCAAAATTGGGATGTCAGAACTACACTAAAAAGTTACCACATCAAGCAAGGCAAAGTACCTAGGTGAACCCTAGGAAGAAACACGGACCAAGTCAGATGGCCTAAGTCAAGAGTGCAAGTGACCTAGGCAAAGTTGTATGGCGCTGAGGACCCTGAAAAATCGGGTTAGTGTAGTTAAGACAGGGGAGGTTTCAGGGTCGGCCAGACCTCCTTATTTCGGGTTTTGGCCTCCTCAAGAAGACAGACCTAGGCGAATTGCCTAGGGTGAAACTGCGAAGACCAATCGAATAGTAAGACAAGTTTTGACCGATCGCCCTAGGCAAGCTTGTATGAAGAAAGGGACCCTATGGGTCATATGGAAATTCATGAAAAATCGGCTAAGTCCCAAAATTGGGATGTCAGAACTACACTAAAAAGTTACCACATCAAGCAAGGCAAAGTACCTAGGTGAACCCTAGGAAGAAACACGGACCAAGTCAGATGGCCTAAGTCAAGAGTATAAGTGACCTAGGCAAAGTTGTATGGCGCTGAGGACCCTGAAAAATCGGGTTAGTGTAGTTAAGACAGGGGAGGTTTCAGGGTCGGCCAGACCTCCTTATTTCGGGTTTTGGCCTCCTCAAGAAGACAGACCTAGGCGAATTGCCTAGGGTGAAACTGCGAAGACCAATCGAATAGTAAGACAAGTTTTGACCGATCGCCCTAGGCAAGCTTGTATGAAGAAAGGGACCCTATGGGTCATATGGAAATTCATGAAAAATCGGCTAAGTCCCAAAATTGGGATGTCAGAACTACACTATAAAGTTACCACATTAGCAAGGCAGACTTGTATGAAGAACGGGACCCAGGTGAAAGTAGCAAATATCCCAAACCGAACATGTATATTATACACACAAGAGTACGAACATAAAGGAACACGGACCAAGCGTGCCGAGAGAATCGGTACTATAGAGCCCTCGTGGTTCTACACAAAGACTTTATGTTAGGGGTTCAAGCCCCATAGTACTCAAACGGTGACAGTAGCAAATATCCCAAACCGAACATGAATATTATACACACAAGAGTACGAACATAAAGGAACACGGACCAAGCGTGCCGAGAGAATCGGTACTATAGAGCCCTCGTGGTTCTACACAAAGACTTTATGTTAGGGGTTCAAGCCCCATAGTACTCAAACGGTGACAGTAGCAAATATCCAAAAACGAACTGGAATTTACATTCTGTTGGTCATGCGGTCGTCCAAAGGGGTCTAGTATCCTGGGATGACAAGCATCACGGGCACAGTCTCGTATCAAAACAGTCGAAGAGGCCCGCGAAAGCTTGCTTTCCATGGCTATGCGATGCACAAATTGAGTTTCTCCGTAGTTATACACAGCGCACAGGTGAAAGTAGCAAATATCCCAAATCGAACATGAATTTTATACACACAAGAGTACAAACATAAAGGAACACGGACCAAGCGTACCGAGAGAATCGGTACTAGAGCCCTTGTGGTTCTACATTGAGAGCCCTCGTGGTTCTACATAGATACTTTATGTTAGGGGTTCCAACCCCATAGTACTAGAACGGTGGAAGTAGCAAATAAACCGAACGTGGAATTTACTTTCTGATGGTCATGCGGTCGTCCAAAGGGGTCTAGTATCCTGGGATGACAAGCATCACGGGCACAGCTCGTATCAAAACAGTCGAAGAGGCCCGCGAAAGCTTGCTTTCCATGGCTATGCGATGCACAAATTGAGTTTACTCACCGTAGTATAAAACGAACGAACCGAACCTATCCGAGTAGGGATAATGGGCGCAGTAACATACTTCTGTGACCCAGCGAGAGTTGAACGAGGTGACATGAACTGTCAGTGGCTTATATCAGATGGGATACATACATGAGATTGCTTTCAAATCTACACTCGAAAACCTAACCAAGTAAAAGCGAACGTGGGGAGGATTCGAAACTGGTAACGAAATCTTAAGCTGGAAAGAGTCATCACTATGGATACATATTATGCGAAACCAATCAAGTGCTCATTACTGATCCAAAACCGAAGAGCACTAGTGAACACCTTAATCTCACCCTAGTTCACATCCAAGTGATCGACCACGTGTGTGAAGCAAAGACCAATCGAATTCCTCAATGGACCGAACACTATGAACAAATGGCCAAAAACGTTATAACTATCCAAACATACTACTATCTAGCGAAAGTCATCACGATGGAACCATACCATGATCTTTAACCTATAGCGCTCACCATATTCCTACCCAGAGTGCAAGTGAACAGATTGCCCACCCTTACCCAGTTCACAACCACGTGATCGACTAACATACCGAGGTTACCACAAGTCAAAGTTATACGTTTACAAGCGCAAGACCAATCGAAAACCCCGAAAGCAATCTCGACCCAAAATGTATTATCCGTGAGTGTAGTCGAGTCTCGTACTCGTCATCTGTAATCGTCGGATAGAATATCCAGTACACGGTTGTCTTTCCAAATGAAATCTACATACAGAACTCGCTCTTGGCAAATGGGTGGCAATGGCGCAATCAGGAGCGAGTTCCCGTCCGGGTGCCAAGTGATTGGCAAATGTCTGGGGGAAAGCAACCATATATTGATTTGTCTGTTAGTGTACTGGGTGTTTGAGGTATGTAGTATCCACGCTTGGTTGGGTGTGTCAGAGGACCATGGATGCGTTCACAACCCCAATTGGGGTACATCGGGAATGATTTTGTGGAACCGATGTGCCCGGCACACACTAAGTTTTGTTGCAAGTTAATAGTGTGCCATGTCCGGGGGGGTTGTGATTAAACTCTGGTGAATTGCGTACTGTGGTGATTGGGGTATGAAAGCCCCGCAGTTGCAATGATCGGACGCGCCTAGCGTGTCCTTTAGTTGATGGTAGGGAAATGAAGGCCCTTGTCAGCTCACCTAAGTATTCATGGAAGTTTGGCATAAGGTCGCTGTGGTAGGGGTATGAAGGCCCCGTCAGCGCATGCACAATCGGGCGCACGTGCGCTTAGCGGAGTCGAATGCCGCTCAAGTGCCTGTCCGGTGCATCGGGTGTGTGTGATACGAGGGCAATGAGGTTCGCACGGGGGCTCGCCTCCCGTGTGCTACCGGACTTGACAACATATAGAACGTGGTGTTTGCTCCTCCGGGTGCAATGGGACAATGAACATTCGAACGCAAAGTCGGAATTCTGGTTGATCCTACCAGTAATATACGCTCGTCTCAAAGGTTAAGCCATGCATGTCTAAGTACAAACAGATTTAATGTGAAACCGCATAAGGCTCAGTATAACAGCTATAATTTACGAGATCATCAACCTAGTTACTTGGATAACTGTGGAAAATCTAGAGCTAATACATGCAACATGCCAGGACCCTCGCGGGAACTGGTGCACTTATTAGTCAAACCAATCGCGGGTTCTCCGTGTCATTGAGTTGAAGTCTGGATAATGATGCTGATCGTATGGTCTCGCACCGACGACAGATCTCGCAAATATCTGCCCTATCAACTATGGATGGTAGTATAGAGGACTACCATGGTTGCAACGGGTAACGGGGAATCAGGGTTCGATTCCGGAGAGGGAGCCTGAGAAATGGCTACCACATCCAAGGAAGGCAGCAGGCGCGTAAATTACCCAATCCCGGGACGGGGAGGTAGTGACGAGAAATAACAATATGAAACTCTTTAATGATGTTTCATAATTGGAATGAGTAGAGCATAAATCCTTCTACGAGGATCAAGTGGAGGGCAAGTCTGGTGCCAGCAGCCGCGGTAATTCCAGCTCCACTAGCGTATATTAAAATTGTTGCGGTTAAAACGTTCGAAGTTGATACTTGTCCAACACAGTCCGGCTCCGCCGACCCGGTCAACCCGTGGTCGGTGGGCCAAGTCGGAATCTGGTTGCGACTCAATGGTGTGGTAGGGCACCAAGTCTGTGTCATGGTGTGCCCTTCAACGGGTGCAAGTGTAACATAGAGCTCGACCGCTCACGTTTACCTTGAACAAATTAGAGTGCTTAAAGCAGGGTGCCCAAACGCCCTAGAATAATCTTGCATGGAATAATGGAATACGACCTTGGTCTAATCTTTCATTGGTTTGTACTCAGACCGGAGGTAATGATTAACAGAAGTAGTTGGGGACACTAGTATTACGGCGCGAGAGGTGAAATTCGTAGACCGTCGTAAGACTAACTAAAGCGAAGGCATTTGTCAAGGATGCTTTCTTTAATCAAGAACGAAAGTTAGAGGATCGAAGGCGATTAGATACCGCCCTAGTTCTAACCGTAAACGATGCCAACTAGCAATTGGGAGACGCTACAACCAGGTGCTCTCAGTAGCTTCCGGGAAACCAAAGTCAGGTTCCGGGGGAAGTATGGTTGCAAAGTTGAAACTTAAAGGAATTGACGGAAGGGCACCACAATGAAATGGAGCTTGCGGTTCAATTTGACTCAACACGGGAAAACTTACCAGGTCCGAACTTATGGAGGTGAGACAGATTAATAGCTCTTTCTCAAATTTAAGGGTAGTGGTGCATGGCCGTTCTTAGTTCGTGGATTGATTTGTCTGGTTAATTCCGATAACGAACGTGACTCACATATGCTAACTAGAACGCAGTCAGCGTTAATGCGTCGATGCCGATTGGAACGGGTTAGGACCTTTCGGTGGAGTATGACCTGACACCTTCGCTGTTCGTGTGCGCAAGTGCACTTACGGTACGCTGCTTAGCAGGACAATTTGTGTTTAGCAAAATGAGATCGAGCGATAACAGGTCCGTGATGCCCTTAGATGTTCTGGGCTACACGCGTGCTACAATGTGGGTAGCAGCGTGTCTCCTATTCCGAGAGGAACGGGAAATCACTCAAATACTCACTTAGTAGGGATTATGGATTGCAATGGTCCATATGAACTCGGAACTTCTAGTAAGTGCTGGTCATCAGCCAGCGTTGAATACGTCCCTGCCCTTTGTACACACCGCCCGTCGCTACTACCGATGGATTATTTAGTGAGGTCTTTGGAGATGATCGTTCGCTGGATCCTCGTGAACCGCGTCTGCTTTATCGAAGTTGACCGAACTTGATGATTTAGAGGAAGTAAAAGTCGTAACAAGGTTTCCGTAGGTGAACCTGCGGAAGGATCATTAGTGGCCAAGTGATCCTTCCAGAAGTCCGAACCTGCGGGTTGAGACTTCGGCACAAGTTGCCATATGATAATTGACGAAACACTATAGAAGTCCGAACCTGCGGGTTGAGACTCAGGCACAAGTTGCCATATGAAAGTTGACGAAACACTAACAAGTCCGAACCTGCGGGTTGAGACTTAGGCACACGTTGCCTTATACATGACTTCGAACAAATACACAAGTCCGAACCTGCGGGTTGAGACTTAGGCACAAGTTGCCTTATACATGACTTCGAACAAATACACAAGTCCGAACCTGCGGGTTGAGACTTAGGCACAAGTTGCCATATGAAAGTTGACGAAACACTAACAAGTCCGAACCTGCGGGTTGAGACTTAGGCACACGTTGCCTTATACATGACTTCGAACAAATACACAAGTCCGAACCTGCGGGTTGAGACTTAGGCACAAGTTGCCTTATACATACATTGGCCAAATAAACAGAAGTCCGAACCTGCGGGTTGAGACTTAGGCACAAGTTGCCATATTATATTCGATCAAACACTAAGTAGTCCGAACCTGCGGGTTGAGACTCAAGACCGTAACAAGATGTCACTATACAAGTCCGAACCTAAGGGTTGAGACTTAATGCGATCTAGATACCAAGTTGACATCCAATACCTGTTGAGCAAAACCAAAGATTCCCTGTTCTCGAATGATTACACTATATAACAGGGAATCATGAAGAAATCAAGCAAGCGTGAAACAAAGTCATCACTTGGGCATGCTCGATAGCCAACCACATGACCTTAACCTAAGAGAGCATGCAAACCACATGATACCTATAAACGATTAACCCGCCCTAGTTCAATCGTTCACCAAGTGATGACTTCAGTATGGCTAAGAGAAAAACTTTTAAATGGGAAAAACTCTAAGTCCGAACCTCCGGGTTGAGACTTCCGCGTCGGAGGTGCGCCCACCTCCTATCCGAAAGATGATGAATCAGGGGTGTTCGGTCAGCAATGGTCGGATGCCCCGTCGTAGTCCAACTATGACAATCAAAGTCAAGACCTCCGGGTTGAGACTTTCCGCGAGTACAAGCATAAAGGAACACGGACCAAGCCGTACCGAGAGAATCGGTACTAGAGCCCTCGTGGTTCTACATTGAGAGAGCCCTCGTGGTTCTCATTAGGGGCTTTATGCAAGTCGTACTCAATACTGTGGTGTGAAGTATAAAGTATAGTCCTCGCCTGGTCCACGCTGCTTCGGCGGTCCTGGGTAAGATAGTTAATTCTAGCTTGCCCTATAGTGGAATGAGGACACTTAATGCTTCGTCTTTTAGCGGCGGCTAGACTCCTCCTCACGGGGAACGAGTTGACGCGCACAGCGGCGGCTTACGCACTATGGCAATCATGGATGCCTGAAGATTCCGTGAAGTTCTCCCCTGGTCCACGCTGCCTCGGCAGTCCTGGGTAAAATGGAATATTTCCAGCTTGCCCTATAGTGGAAGAGGACTATCCAACAATACAAAGTCAAGACCTCCGGGTTGAGACTTTCCGCGTCGGTGGTGTCGCGCACCGCCTATCCGAAAGATGGTGTAACAGGGGTGTTCGATCAGCAATGGTCGGATGCCCCGTCATAGTCCAACTATGACAACCAAAGTCAAGACCTCCGGGTTGAGACTTTCCGCGTCCGGAGGTACGCGTACCGCCTACCCGAAAGATGGTGTGCTTCTGGGGTATTCGATGAGTCGGATACCCCGTCGTAGTCCAACTATGACAATCAAAGTCAAGACCTCCGGGTTGAGACTTCCGCGTCCGGAGGTACGCGTACCGCCTACCCGAAAGATGGTGTGCTTCTGGGGTATTCGATGAGTCGGATACCCCGTCGTAGTCCAACTATGACAATACAAAGTCAAGACCTCCGGGTTGAGACTTCCGCGTCGGAGGTGCGCGCACCGCCTACCCGAAAGATGATGAATCAGGGGTGTTCGATCAGCAATGGTCGGATGCCCCGTCGTAGTCCAACTATGACAATCAAAGTCAAGACCTCCGGGTTGAGACTTCCGCGTCCGGAGGTACGCGTACCGCCTACCCGAAAGATGGTGAATCAGGGGTGTTCGATCAGCAATGGTCGGATGCCCCGTCGTAGTCCAACTATGACAATCAAAGTCAAGACCTCCGGGTTGAGACTTTCTGCGAGTACATGCATAAAGGAACACGGACCAAGCCGTACCGAGAGAATCGGTACTAGAGCCCTCGTGGTTCTACATTGAGAGAGCCCTCGTGGTTCTCATTAGGGGCTTTATGCAAGTCGTACTCAATACTGTGGTGTGAAGTATAAAGTATAGAGTCCTCCACTGGTCCACGCTGCTCCGGCGGTCCTGGGTAAGATAGTTCATTCTAGCTTGCCCTATGTGGAAGAGGACTCAATACCCTACCTGTTGAGCTTGAAACAAAGTCATCACTTGGGCATGCTCATATTGCCATACAATATTCCATTATCTACTAATGAGCATGCAGCTATATGATTATAACCTGTAAACGATTACCCCGCCGTAGTTCAGCGCTTCAACCAAGTGATGACTTCAGTATGGCTAGTGTGTGAAGTATAAAGTATAGTCCTCCCCTGGTCCACACTGCTTCGGCGGTCCTGGGTAAGATAGTTAGTTCTAGCTTGCCCTATGTGGAAGAGGACACCATACTTAATACTGTGGTGTAATGAACAAAGTATAGTCCTCCACTGGTCCACGCTGCTTTGCAGTCCTGGGTAAGATAGTTAGTTCTAGCTTGCCCTATGTGGAAGAGGGCATACAAGACAAAGTATAGTTCTCCCCTGGTCCACGCTGCTCCGGCGGTCCTGGGTAAGATAGTTAATTCTAGCTTGCCCTATGTGGAAGAGGACTCAATACCCTACCTGTTGAGCTTGAAACAAAGTCATCACTTGGGCATGCTCTATAGCCAATCACATGACATTAACCTAAGAGAGCATGCAGCGTATTATCCCAATGCAAAGTAAACGATAGACTCGCCCTAGTTCAGTGCTTCAACCAAGTGATGACTTCAGTATGGCTAGTGTGTGAAGTATAAAGTATAGTCCTCCCCTGGTCCACACTGCTTCGGCGGTCCTGGGTAAGATAGTTAGTTCTAGCTTGCCCTATGTGGAAGAGGACACCATACTTAATACTGTGGTGTAATGAACAAAGTATAGTCCTCCACTGGTCCACGCTGCTTTGCAGTCCTGGGTAAGATAGTTAGTTCTAGCTTGCCCTATGTGGAAGAGGGCATACAAGACAAAGTATAGTTCTCCCCTGGTCCACGCTGCTCCGGCGGTCCTGGGTAAGATAGTTAATTCTAGCTTGCCCTATGTGGAAGAGGACTCAATACCCTACCTGTTGAGCTTGAAACAAAGTCATCACTTGGGCATGCTCTATAGCCAATCACATGACATTAACCTAAGAGAGCATGCAGCGTATTATCCCAATGCAAAGTAAACGATAGACTCGCCCTAGTTCAGTGCTTCAACCAAGTGATGACTTCAATTTGGCTAGTGTGTGAAGTATAAAGTATAGTCCTCCCCTGGTCCACACTGCTTCGGCGGTCCTGGGTAAGATAGTTAATTCTAGCTTGCCCTATGTGGAAGAGGACACCATACTTAATACTGTGGTGTAATGAACAAAGTATAGTCCTCCACTGGTCCACGCTGCTCCGGCGGTCCTGGGTAAGATAGTTCATTCTAGCTTGCCCTATGTGGAAGAGGGCATACAAGACAAAGTATAGTTCTCCCCTGGTCCACGCTGCTTCGGCGGTCCTGGGTAAGATAGTTAATTCTAGCTTGCCCTATGTGGAAGAGAGCATACATGAACCAAGAACGAAGGTTATGATCGAGGAATGATTCGACAACTAACCGATGGTATGAAATGTGAAGAATTCAAGCAAGCACACAATCAAGTCATCACTTGGGCATGCTCGATAGCCAACCCTATGACATTAACCTAGTAGAGCATGCGAAAACCAATATATATGTAAACGATGCCCCTCCCTAGTTCAGCGCTTCAACCAAGTGATGACTTCAGAATGGCTAAATCAAATCGGTTCAAAACATACCATCGGTACCCTATTGAAACACACAAGTCGATATCAAACCTCATGATTGTGTAGTCCTCCACTGGTCCACACTGCTCCGGC
>NW_026689826.1:150000-178473 GCF_943734765.1 Anopheles ziemanni | reverse complement strand
TATGAAGAGAAAAATCGGCTAAGTCCCAGATTGGGTCTGTCAGAAATACACTTCCAAGTTACCACACAAGCAAGCAAGATGGCCTAGTGATGGATCCATATGATATGAAGAGAAAAATCGGCTAAGTCCCAGATTGGGTCTGTCAGAAATACACTTCCAAGTTACCACACAAGCAAGCAAGATGGCCTAGTGATGGATCCATATGATATGAAGAGAAAAATCGGCTAAGTCCAGGATCCATATAATATGAAGAGAAAAATCGGCTAAGTCCCAGATTGGGTCTGTCAGAAATACACTTCCAAGTTACCACACAAGCAAGCAAGATGGCCTAGTGATGGATCCATATGATATGAAGAGAAAAATCGGCTAAGTCCAGGATCCATATAATATGAAGAGAAAAATCGGCTAAGTCCCAGATTGGGTCTGTCAGAAATACACTTCCAAGTTACCACACAAGCAAGCAAGATGGCCTAGTGATGGATCCATATGATATGAAGAGAAAAATCGGCTAAGTCCAGGATCCATATAATATGAAGAGAAAAATCGGCTAAGTCCCAGATTGGGTCTGTCAGAAATACACTTCCAAGTTACCACACAAGCAAGCAAGATGGCCTAGTGATGGATCCATATGATATGAAGAGAAAAATCGGCTAAGTCCAGGATCCATATAATATGAAGAGAAAAATCGGCTAAGTCCCAGATTGGGTCTGTCAGAAATACACTTCCAAGTTACCACATGAGCAAGCAAGTTACCACATGAAGAGAAAGCCGGCAAAGTCTGGGAATGTTACCACATGAACTGGAAAATGGGCAAAAACCTACCTTCACAGGGAACGTGAATAAGTAAGGCTGTAGACATCGGATCGACAAGCCAAAGACTGATATGGAAAGGAAATGAGTAGTACTAGCTTTCCTGAGAGTTGCAGAGCTTAGACTGCATATGAATGAAAGTTATTAAGCGTCAAAGTCAGAGAAGTTACCCAAAGGAACACAAGTTCCAACTTAGAGCATGTATACCGCCTAGACGGTAAGAGGTACGGCCAGGCTGAGGAATAAGGAAATGTTGGCCAACATGTTCCCTAACTATCCCCCGAAGACCGCAAAGCAATCCAACATCAACCAAGAAAGTTATAGCCCGATCAAGGAAACACCTACTTTGCACCGATATTGCACCAAATACATGTACCAAGCACCTTCGGTTGCATACCTGCAGGGGCTTACCATAGTAGGCCATGGAAGACCGATATACCGAACATAATCACTTTCTATCTCCTCGGGTGTTTGAGATAGCGCTTTGCGGTACAAGAACGAAAGTTAGACTATATCTTGGTGCATCTTTTTGCCCAAGATCACAAGACCCTATCTACCAAGGCAAGAAAGTTGTGTGGGGACAAAATGTCCAAAAGTTCCCAAAGTGGCACACTTGAACCATATATTCGAGAAAAACACAAGTGTGGGCCCGAGCTAGCAAGTTGAAATGTTCTGACCGTCAGTAGCCCTAGTTGAGGTGCACTTATCATTATATGAGGCCAACGTGCCAGCTAGTCTCTAAAGGGGCGATATGGGTGTTCCAAGGTTTGTACCCAATTGAGGAAAAAACAGGGTAAGGTACGGTGTACCGCGAATAACTCGGGCTATAGATGTCCGATCGATGAGTTTGGCATATGTATGGAAAGGTCTCGACGAGACCTAACTACCCTGAAAGTATGAAGGCAAAGACTTGAATGACCGGGAAGTTATTAAGTGCACAAGTGGTAAAGTTGCACCAAAGTCCATGTTACCCGAAGTGGTACATGAACACCCAATATTCGACCAAAACACAAGTTTAGAGACGAGCTAGCGAGCTACATTGTTCAGACCGTCAGTAGCCCGCATCAAGACACGCATTTAATTATACGAGGCCTAGCCGCTAGCTCGACTCGAAGTCGGTCATATGGTTGGTTGATGGTTTGGACCGACCACGTGGTGTACCAAGGTGATGTACCTTTCATGAATTAAAACTCTGGCTGTATGGCACTGAGCGACAAGCTATGGTGTGATTTGGAATAGTCTTGAGTGGGACTATTTAGGAAAAATGCGAACAAAAAATCACAAAGTCCTTGGGCGAAGCTATTAGCGAAACATAGAGCAAATTGGTACCAAAAACTATGGAAATGGGACTTGAGTCAAAAATAACCGCAAGTTGGAGAAGAGATAGCAAGCTTGCGTAGAACAATTATATTTGGTGCATGGTATCACCAACAAAAAAGTATATGGGGCCAAGGTGCTGGCTGGCCTCCAAAGTGGAGATATGGGCGATCCAAAGTTTGTACCCAAGTACGAACAAGTATGGAAAAAACAGGGTAAGGTACCAAGTACCATTAATAACTTCGGCTGTAGATGGCCGAGCGAGGCAAACGGCTCACCGTTAGAAAGGTCTTGGGGAGACCTATCTATCCTGAAAGTTTCATGAGGCTGAGTTGAAAGACCACGGAGATATTAGGTGATGATGGTCCAATTCGGGGACCAAGTCGCAGGAAATGGCGCTTGACCAAAATCACCCTTGGAAGGTGAATACCGGCTTACCGGTAAGAGATAGCGACTTGGCGTAGAATATTCATAAGTTGGGCGTGTAGAGACGCAACTTTTATTATATGGGGCCAACCCGGTCAGGGTGCTCCAAGTCGGTCGTTTGGTTGGTTTATGGTTTGGGCCGACCACGTGGTGTGCCAAGTTGAGGTACCTTTCATGAATTATAACTTGGTCAGTTTGCCACCGAGCGACAAGCTGCGGTGTGTTTTGGAATGGTCTTGAGTGGGACTATCAAGGAAAAATACCAATCGAAAATCAGCTTGTCCATGGCCGAAGCTATTAGTGAAACATATAGCAAAATGGGTCCAAAAACGAATGAAATGGGAATTGGACCAAGAATAACGGCAAGTTGGAGAAGAGATAGCAAGTTGGCGTAGAACAATTATATTTGGTGCATGGCATGACCAACAAAAAAGTATATGGGGCCAAGGTGCTAGCTGGCCTCCAAAGTGGAGATATGGGCGATCCAAAGTTTGTACCCAAGTACGAACAAGTATGGAAAAAACAGGGTAAGGTACCAAGTACCATTAATAACTTCGGCTGTAGATGGCCGAGCGAGGCAAACGGCTCACCGTTGGAAAGGTCTTGGGGAGACCTATCTACCCTGAAAGTTTTATGAGGCTGAGTTGAAAGACCACGGAGATATTAGGTGATGATGGTCCAATTCGGGGACCAAGTCGCAGGAAATGGCACTTGACCAAAATCACCCTTGGAAGGTGAATACCGGCTTACCGGTAAGAGATAGCGACTTGGCGTAGAATATTCATAAGTTGGGCGTGTAGAGACGCAACTTTCATTATATGGGGGCAACCCGGTCAGGGTGCTCCAAGTCGGTCGTTTGGTCGGTATATGGTTTGGGCCGACCACATGGTGTACCAAGTTGAGGTATCTTTCATGAATTATAACTCGGTCAGTTTGCCACCGAGCGACAAGTTGCGGTGTGTTTTGGAATGGTCTTGAGTGGGACTATCAAGCAAAAATACAAACAGAATATCAGCTTGTCCATGGCCGAAGCTATTAGTGAAACATATAGCAAAATGGGTCCGAAAACGAATGAAATGGGACTTGGACCAAGAATAACGGCAAGTTAGAGAAGAGATAGCAAGTTGGCGTAGAACAATTATATTTGGTGCATGGTATGACCAACAAAAAAGTATATGAGGCCAAGGTGCTGGCTGGCCTCCAAAGTGGAGATATGGGCGATCCAAAGTTTGTACCCAAGTATGGCAAAAACTGGTAGAGGTACCTTTCATGAATTACTGCTCAGGCTGTATGGCACTTAGCGGGACGCTTGGCTCTGGTATGGAATAGTCTTGAGTGGGACTATCAAGGAAAAATACGAACAAAAAATCACCATGTCCACGGACGAAGGTATTAGCGAAACTTAGAGCGAAATTGCGACCAAGTCGCTGGAAATGGCCCTTGGACCAAGTATACCGTCAAGGCGGTACGAGATAGCGAGTTGACGTGGAACATTTATAAGTTTGCCTACACGAGACGAAAGTTTAGTTATATGGGGCCAACCCGCTCAGGGTTGTCCAAGTCGGTCATATGGCTGATCGAAATTTTCGACCAAGTACTGAGAAAACAGGGTAAGGTACCGTGTACCTCGAATAACTTTGGCTGTAGATGTCCGAGCGAGGCAAACGGCATAGCGTTGGAAAGGTCTTGAGGTGTTCTAGGCACCCTGAAAGTTTGAAAAGGCTATCTGGAAAACTCGTGGAGATATTAGAGAAACATTGGGCCCAAAAGATACCAAGTCGCAGGAAATGGGCCCTCCAAGAACACCCTAAAATCCCAATTACGGCTAAGTTGCAGGCCAGCTAGCGAAGTGAAATGTTCTAGGCATAACTAGAACACGTTAATGCGCAACTTTTTGAATCAGAACTTTTTTCGATATCTGGCCCCCAAAGGGGGGATATGGGCGATCAAAGGATTTTTCCAAGTTTCGGTACTTTTTACGGTATCGCTCATAGCTCCGGCTGTATGCAAGCAAATGACAATCTAAGACATGATTTGGAAAGGTATTGAGCAGTACTAACTTACGTTAGAACACAGCGAAGCGCTATCGGTTCATGGCAAGGCCGATATAAGCAGTCAAAGATGAAAAATGTTGACAAAATGAACAAAAATTACCTTGGTACGCGAATAGCGGCCAGGGATGAAGAGGTACGAAGGTGGTGTAGAAGAATTATAATTAGGGCTTGGTACGCTCTAAAAGTTTGCCGAAGACCGCAAAGCGCTCAGACCCATAGAAAGTGGCCATTTGGGCCGAACAGTGCGTGCAAAGAGGTGAAAATGCAAAAATTGCACTTTGGGGGGCGATTTGCGGGGGGAAGGAGGGGTCGGAGGGCAAAATGTCCCTTGACCAAAAAGTCTTATCTCGTCGAGATCTACAACATTGCCGAAGACCGCAAAGCGCTAGCTCGCAATCGAAAAATCGAGAATTTGAAAATTTTCTAAGTCTTGGGCTCCCTAAGGAAAAGTTTCAAAAATCACGTTTGTCCCCAATTTTGAAGGGGAAGGAGTCGGTTCCGGGGCATGGTGTCTTCGGCAAAAAGTCTTATCTTTTTGCGTACTTTCGACTAGTTCAATAAAAATTTTTGACCCAAAATTTGTTCGGCGGACCCCTAGGTCGAAAAACCCGAAAAAAGTCGAAAAAAGTCGAAAATGTCGAAAAATGAGAAAACCTCATATTCGGACTCTACACGAGCCCCAGATATTGAAAAGTGAAATCCGCGGTCGATTTGGAACAAAAAATTGACCTAGGCAAAGTTGTATGGAGGTAGGGACCCCTGAGAAAAAAGTTTGGTCCCGAGGCTCCTTGGACCACCAAGTCCCTAGGTCGGACCAAAATCGGAAAAAATCCGACCAAAGTCGAAAGTGTCGAAAATTTTAAAAAACCCCTTTTGGGGCCCTATGGCCTCCCTAGATAATGAAAAGTGAGGTCCGCGGCCGATCCGGAAGAAAAACTTGACCTAGGCAAACTTGTATGACGGTGGGGACCCAAAAAAATTTCGATGAGTGTAGTTTAGACAGGCCGGAAAATGTATCGGTGGTCCGTATCAAGGGACGTCTTTTAGTTCCATGGGGTGGTGGTCGTCGAACAAAGTCGCCTAGGTCGACCACCAGAAAGACCAGTCGTGTTGTAATGGATGTTTTGACCACTTTACTAGGGAAACCTAGTAGGTCGAAGCAAATTTGGGGTTCGAGATGAGTTGGTGAAAGTTGGTCCAACCTAGGTGTGCTTGGTGGAGGTTGACCATGAAAGTAGAGCATGATAGGAATGACCATAACTTTGGTTCTAGATGTCGGATCGGTACACTTGAGGCAGTTTTGGAAAGGTGAAGGCCTGCTCTAGCTATGTTTCCTACCAAGCTGAGCGCCTACTAGTGACCCGGAGGAGGTATTAAGGGTCAAAGGCAAAAAGGGGTACCCTAAAGTGCATGTGACCAAGAAAATGGGAAAAACGGTATCGCCTATAGCTCAGGCTGTATGGCTCGGATCGGAAAGCTTGGATATGCGTTGGAAAGGTCTTGACGAGCGCTAGCTATGTGTTCTACCAAGCGAAGCGCTAGGTGTTGAGCAAGTCGGTCATATTAGAGGGCAAAGGTGAAAAATGGTGGTTTAGAGGCGAAAATTCACCTTATGATCGAAAATAGAGGGCGAACGATAAGAGCTACGAACACGGCGTAGAACAATCATAAGTACGTTACCACAAGACCTAACTTTGGCCAATATAGAGCGAGAAGATCGGAGGTACCCATCAGGGTGATATGGCTGGTTCAAAGTTGGACCAAAACGAGACTTGAGAAATGGGTTGAAACACGGTATCGCGAATAACTCAGGCTGTATGGAACGGATCGACAAGCTAAGATCAGTGTTGGAAAGGTCGAACCGAGCGCTAACTATAATCCCAAACAACCGAAGCGCTAAGTGTTGAGCAAAACTGAGTTATTAAGCGACAAAGTGGAAAAATAATACCAAAATTTCCAAAAATCACACAAGACCAAGAATACCGAGCAGGCGGTAAGAGATAGCGGGTTGACGTAGAATACTTATAAGTTTGCCTCTACGAGACCTAAAAGTCGTCCATAGACAGCGAGAAGATCGGACCACTCTGGAAGGGTGATACGAGTGGTCAAAAATTGGCAAAAATGAAACATGGCTAAAATGGATTTGACTTGTGCACCGTATAGCTCCGGCTGTATGGCATGGATTGTTAAGCTAGGATATGTTTTGGAAAGGTAACACCCAGCGCTAGATACGACTAGAAGAAAGCAAAGCGCTAACTAGCATGATTTGGAAGTTATTAAGTGTCAAAGTCGAAAAATGTTACCAAAATTGAAACTCGAGTACATTGGGCCAAAAAGTACAAGTTGTGAAATTTGGACTTACGAGTAAAATACCGAGCAGGCGGTAAGAGATAGAGACTTGGTGTAGAACAATTATATGTTGGGCATGTTATAACCTATATTTGGCCCGAACATAGTGACGAGATCGGTGGTACCCAAAAGGGTGGTACAGGTGTTAGATGGTTTTCCCAGAGCATAAGCTCCACATGATATGGAAAACGGGAAACATCATAACTTCGGCTGTATGGCATGGAATGGAACGAACAAGGTATCGATGGAAAGAGAAAAGGTAGCGCTAACTATAATTCCTACCAAGCAAAGCGCTAGCATGTGACCGTTCGGGTGTTATTGTGAGTCAAAGTCAGAAATTGTTACCACGAGAGGCGAAAATCCGACTAAGTCCATGAATACCGGGCTGGCGGTAAGAGATACGGCTTGGCCGTAGAACATTTATAAGTTGGCCAATACAAGACCTAAGTTTCGTCCATAGACGACAAGAAGATCGAAGATACGTGAAGGTGAGATATGGGCGTCCCAAAGTGGGCCTTTGAAAAAGTGACAAACTTCCCTTATAACAGCATACACCAAATATCTCTGGCTCTATGGCACCGAATAAGAAGTTGAGGTCAGCGATAGAAAGGTGATAGTCAGCGCTAAATATCATACGAACAGAGTGAAGCGCTAAAGGGAAAGGATCTTGGTGATATAAGGTGACAAAGTCGAGAAAAGTTGCCTCAAAATCATGAAAAATGTGAAAAAATGGCTAAGTCCCGGGTGCCTTAAGGGCAGGTTGATCGAATGTACCGAGCTGGCGGTACGAGATAGAGACTTGGTGTAGAACAATTATATGTTTGGCATGGCAAGACCTACATTTGGTCAATACAAAGTGAGAAGATCAAAGAAACCCGTAAGGGTGATATTGGTGTCCAAAGGTAAAAAGCACTAAGTCTTGGGAAACTTATATGAAGAAAAAGGACCCTGATGGGTCATATGGAATTGATCGAAAAATCGGCTAAGTCCCAAAATGGGGATGTCAGAACTACACTCAAATGTTACCACACCAAGCAAGGCAAACTTATATGAAGCAAAGGACCCTGATGGGTCATATGGTATTTTACGAAAAATCGGCTAAGTCCCAAAATGGGGATGTCAGAACTACACTCATGTGTTACCACACCAAGCAAGGCAAACTTATATGAAGGCAAGGACCCTGATGGGTCATATGGTATTTTACGAAAAATCGGCTAAGTCCCAAAATGGTGATGTCAGAACTACACTAAAATGTTACCACACCAAGCAAGGCAAACTTATATGAAGGCAAGGACCCTGATGGGTCATATGGTATTTTACGAAAAATCGGCTAAGTCCCAAAATGATGATGTCAGAACTACACTCAAATGTTACCACACCAAGCAAGGCAAACTTATATGAAGCAAAGGACCCATATGGGTCATATGGTATTTTACGAAAAATCGGCTAAGTCCCAAAATGGGGATGTCAGAACTACACTCAAATGTTACCACACCAAGCAAGGCAAACTTATATGAAGGAAAGGACCCTGATGGGTCATATGGTATTTTACGAAAAATCGGCTAAGTTCCAAAATGATGATGTCAGAACTACACTCAAATGTTACCACACCAAGCAAGGCAAACTTATATGAAGCAAAGGACCCATATGGGTCATATGGTATTTTACGAAAAATCGGCTAAGTCCCAAAATGATGATGTCAGAACTACACTCAAATGTTACCACACCAAGCAAGGCAAACTTATATGAAGCAAAGGACCCTGATGGGTCATATGGTATTTTACGAAAAATCGGCTAAGTCCCAAAATGGGGATGTCAGAACTACACTCAAATGTTACCACACCAAGCAAGGCAAACTTATATGAAGCAAAGGACCCTGATGGGTCATATGGTATTTTACGAAAAATCGGCTAAGTCCCAAAATGGGGATGTCAGAACTACACTCAAATGTTACCACACAAAGCAAGGCAAACTTATATGAAGCAAAGGACCCTGATGGGTCATATGGTATTTTACGAAAAATCGGCTAAGTCCCAAAATGGGGATGTCAGAACTACACTCATGTGTTACCACACCAAGCAAGGCAAACTTATATGAAGCAAAGGACCCTGATGGGTCATATGGTATTGATCGAAAAATCGGCTAAGTCCCAAAATGGGGATGTCAGAACTACACTCAAATGTTACCACACCAAGCAAGGCAAACTTATATGAAGCAAAGGACCCTGATGGGTCATATGGTATTTTACGAAAAATCGGCTAAGTCCCAAAATGGGGATGTCAGAACTACACTCAAATGTTACCACACCAAGCAAGGCAAACTTATATGAAGCAAAGGACCCTGATGGGTCATATGGTATTTTACGAAAAATCGGCTAAGTCCCAAAATGATGATGTCAGAACTACACTCAAATGTTACCACACCAAGCAAGGCAAACTTATATGAAGCAAAGGACCCTGATGGGTCATATGGTATTGATCGAAAAATCGGCTAAGTCCCAAAATGGGGATGTCAGAACTACACTCAAATGTTACCACACCAAGCAAGGCAAACTTATATGAAGGCAAGGACCCTGATGGGTCATATGGTATTTTACGAAAAATCGGCTAAGTCCCAAAATGGGGATGTCAGAACTACACTCAAATGTTACCACACCAAGCAAGGCAAACTTATATGAAGCAAAGGACCCATATGGGTCATATGGTATTTTACGAAAAATCGGCTAAGTCCCAAAATGATGATGTCAGAACTACACTCAAATGTTACCATACCAAGCAAGGCAAACTTATATGAAGCAAAGGACCCTGATGGGTCATATGGTATTGGTCGAAAAATCGGCTAAGTCCCAAAATGGGGATGTCAGAACTACACTCATGTGTTACCACACCAAGCAAGGCAAACTTATATGAAGCAAAGGACCCATATGGGTCATATGGTATTTTACGAAAAATCGGCTAAGTCCCAAAATGGGGATGTCAGAACTACACTCAAATGTTACCACACCAAGCAAGGCAAACTTATATGAAGCAAAGGACCCTGATGGGTCATATGGTATTTTACGAAAAATCGGCTAAGTCCCAAAATGGGGATGTCAGAACTACACTCAAATGTTACCACACCAAGCAAGGCAAACTTATATGATGCAAAGGACCCTGATGGGTCATATGGTATTTTACGAAAAATCGGCTAAGTCCCAAAATGGGGATGTCAGAACTACACTCAAATGTTACCACACCAAGCAAGGCAAACTTATATGAAGCAAAGGACCCTGATGGGTCATATGGTATTTTACGAAAAATCGGCTAAGTCCCAAAATGGGGATGTCAGAACTACACTCAAATGTTACCACACCAAGCAAGGCAAAGTACCTAGGTGAACCCTAGGAAGAAACACGGACCAAGTCAGATGGCCTAAGTCAATAGAACAAGTGACCTAGGCAAAGTTGTATGGCGCTGAGGACCCTGAAAAATCTGGTTAGTGTAGTTTAGACAGGGTAGGTTTTTGGGTCGGCCGAACCCCCTTATTTTGGGTTTTGGCCTCATCAAGAAGCTACACCTAGGCAAACTGCCTAGGGTGAAAGTGCGAAGACCAATCGAATAGTAAGACAAGTTTTGACCGATCGCCCTAGGCAAGCTTGTATGAAGAAAGGGACCCTAAGGGTCATATGGAAATACATGAAAAATCGGCTAAGTCCCAAAATTGGGATGTCAGAACTACACTAAAAAGTTACCACATCAAGCAAGGCAAACTACCTAGGTGAACCCTAGCAAGAAACACGGACCAAATCAGATGGCCTAAGTCAAGAGAACAAGTGACCTAGGCAAAGTTGTATGACGGTGAGGACCCTGAAAAATCTGGTTAGTGTAGTTTAGACAGGGGAGGTTTTTGGGTCGGCTGAACCTCCTTATTTTGGGTTTTGACCTCCTCAAGAAGCTACACCTAGGCAAACTGCCTAGGGTGAAAGTGCGAAGACCAATCGAATAGTAAGACAAGTTTTGACCGATCGCCCTAGGCAAGCTTGTATGAAGAAAGGGACCCTATGGGTCATATGGAAATACATGAAAAATCGGCTAAGTCCCAAAATTGGGATGTCTGAACTACACTAAAAAGTTACCACATCAAGCAAGGCAAAGTACCTAGGTGAACCCTAGGAAGAAACACGGACCAAGTCAGATGGCCTAAGTCAAGAGTACAAGTGACCTAGGCAAAGTTGTATGGCGCTGAGGACCCTGAAAAATCGGGTTAGTGTAGTTCAGACAGGGGAGGTTTCAGGGTCGGCTGGACCTCCTTATTTCGGGTTTTGGCCTCCTCAAGAAGACAGACCTAGGCGAATTGCCTAGGGTGAAACTGCGAAGACCAATCGAATAGTAAGACAAGTTTTGACCGATCGCCCTAGGCAAGCTTGTATGAAGAAAGGGACCCTATGGGTCATATGGAAATACATGAAAAATCGGCTAAGTCCCAAAATTGGGATGTCTGAACTACACTAAAAAGTTACCACATCAAGCAAGGCAAAGTACCTAGGTGAACCCTAAGAAGAAACACGGACCAAGTCAGATGGCCTAAGTCAAGAGTACATGTGACCTAGGCAAAGTTGTATGGCGCTGAGGACCCTGAAAAATCGGGTTAGTGTAGTTCAGACAGGGGAGGTTTTTGGGTCGGCTGAACCTCCTTATTTTGGGTTTTGACCTCCTCAAGAAGCTACACCTAGGCAAACTGCCTAGGGTGAAAGTGCGAAGACCAATCGAATAGTAAGACAAGTTTTGACCGATCGCCCTAGGCAAGCTTGTATGAAGAAAGGGACCCTATGGGTCATATGGAAATACATGAAAAATCGGCTAAGTCCCAAAATTGGGATGTCTGAACTACACTAAAAAGTTACCACATCAAGCAAGGCAAAGTACCTAGGTGAACCCTAGCAAGAAACACGGACCAAGTCAGATGGCCTAAGTCAAGAGAACAAGTGACCTAGGCAAAGTTGTATGACGGTGAGGACCCTGAAAAATCTGGTTAGTGTAGTTTAGACAGGGGAGGTTTTTGGGTCGGCTGAACCTCCTTATTTTGGGTTTTGACCTCCTCAAGAAGCTACACCTAGGCAAACTGCCTAGGGTGAAAGTGCGAAGACCAATCGAATAGTAAGACAAGTTTTGACCGATCGCCCTAGGCAAGCTTGTATGAAGAAAGGGACCCTATGGGTCATATGGAAATACATGAAAAATCGGCTAAGTCCCAAAATTGGGATGTCTGAACTACACTAAAAAGTTACCACAGCAAGCAAGGCAAAGTACCTAGGTGAACCCTAGGAAGAAACACGGACCAAGTCAGATGGCCTAAGTCAAGAGTACAAGTGACCTAGGCAAAGTTGTATGGCGCTGAGGACCCTGAAAAATCGGGTTAGTGTAGTTCAGACAGGGGAGGTTTCTGGGTCGGCTGAACCTCCTTATTTCGGGTTTTGGCCTCCTCAAGAAGACAGACCTAGGCAAACTGCCTAGGGTGAAAGTGCGAAGACCAATCGAATAGTAAGACAAGTTTTGACCGATCGCCCTAGGCAAGCTTGTATGAAGAAAGGGACCCTATGGGTCATATGGAAATACATGAAAAATCGGCTAAGTCCCAAAATTGGGATGTCTGAACTACACTAAAAAGTTACCACATCAAGCAAGGCAAAGTACCTAGGTGAACCCTAGGAAGAAACACGGACCAAGTCAGATGGCCTAAGTCAAGAGTACAAGTGACCTAGGCAAAGTTGTATGGCGCTGAGGACCCTGAAAAATCGGGTTAGTGTAGTTCAGACAGGGGAGGTTTCTGGGTCGGCTGAACCTCCTTATTTCGGGTTTTGGCCTCCTCAAGAAGACAGACCTAGGCAAAGTGCCTAGGGTGAAAGTGCGAAGACCAATCGAATAGTAAGACAAGTTTTGACCGATCGCCCTAGGCAAGCTTGTATGAAGAAAGGGACCCTATGGGTCATATGGAAATATACGAAAAATCGGCTAAGTCCCGAAATTGGGATGTCTGAACTACACTAAAAAGTTACCACATCAAGCAAGGCAAAGTACCTAGGTGAACCCTAGGAAGAAACACGGACCAAGTCAGATGGCCTAAGTCAAGAGTACAAGTGACCTAGGCAAAGTTGTATGGCGCTAAGGACCATGAAAAATCGGGTTAGTGTAGTTAAGACAGGGGAGGTTTCAGGGTCGGCTGGACCTCCTTATTTCGGGTTTTGGCCTCCTCAAGAAGACAGACCTAGGCGAACTGCCTAGGGTGAAAGTGCGAAGACCAATCGAATAGTAAGACAAGTTTTGACCGATCGCCCTAGGCAAGCTTGTATGAAGAAAGGGACCCTATGGGTCATATGGAAATACATGAAAAATCGGCTAAGTCCCAAAATTAGGATGTCTGAACTACACTAAAAAGTTACCACATCAAGCAAGGCAAAGTACCTAGGTGAACCCTAGGAAGAAACACGGACCAAGTCGGATGGCCTAAGTCAAGAGTACAAGTGACCTAGGCAAAGTTGTATGGCGCTGAGGACCCTGAAAAATCGGGTTAGTGTAGTTCAGACAGGGGAGGTTTCAGGGTCGGCCGAACCTCCTTATTTCGGGTTTTGGCCTCCTCAAGAAGACAGACCTAGGCGAACTGCCTAGGGTGAAAGTGCGAAGACCAATCGAATAGTAAGACAAGTTTTGACCGATCGCCCTAGGCAAGCTTGTATGAAGAAAGGGACCCTATGGGTCATATGGAAATATACGAAAAATCGGCTAAGTCCCAAAATTGGGATGTCAGAACTACACTATAAAGTTACCACATTAGCAAGGCAGACTTGTATGAAGAACGGGACCCTGGTGAAAGTAGCAAATATCCCAAACCGAACATGAATATTATACACACAAGAGTACGAACATAAAGGAACACGGACCAAGCGTACCGAGAGAATCGGTACTATAGAACCCTCGTGGTTCTACACAAAGACTTTATGTTAGGGGTTCAAGCCCCATAGTACTCAAACGGTGACAGTAGCAAATATCCCAAAACGAACGTGAATCTTATTCACAAGAGTACGAACATAAAGGAACACGGACCAAGCGTACCGAGAGAATCGGTACTATAGAGCCCTCGTGGTTCTACACAAAGACTTTATGTTCGGGGTTCACACCCCAAATCGAACGTGGAATTTACTTTCTGATGGTCATGCGGTCGTCCAAAGGGGTCTAGTATCCTGGGATGACAAGCATCACGGGCACAGCTCGTATCAAAACAGTCGAAGAGGCCCGCGAAAGCTTGCTTTCCATGGCTATGCGATGCACAAATTGAGTTTACTCACCGTAGTATAAAACGAACGAACCGAACCTATCCGAGTAGGGATAATGGGCGCAGTAACATACTTCTGTGACCCAGCGAGAGTTGAACGAGGTGACATGAACTGTCAGTGGCTTATATCAGATGGGATACATACATGAGATTGCTTTCAAATCTACACTCGAAAACCTAACCAAGTAAAAGCGAACGTGGGAAGGATTCGAAACCGGTCACGAAATCTTAAGCTGGAAAGAGTCATCACTATGGATACATATTATGCGAAACCAATCAAGTGCTCAGTACTGATCCAAAACCTAAGAGCACTAGTGAACACCTTATTCTCACCCTAGTTCACATCCAAGTGATCGACCACTTGTGTGAAGCAAAGACCAATCGAATTCCTCAATGAACCGAACACTATGAACAAATGGCCAGAAACGTTATAACTATCCAAACATCCTACTATCTAGCGAAAGTCATCACGATGGAACCATACAATGATCTTAACCTATAGCGCTCACCTATTCCTACCCAGAGTGCAAGTGAACAGATTGCCCACCCTTACCAGTTCACAACCACGTGATCGACTAACATACCGAGGTTACCACAAGTCAAAGTTATACGTTTACAAGCGCAAGACCAATCGAAAACCCCGAAAGCAATCTCGACCCAAAATGTATTATCCGTGAGTGTAGTCGAGTCTCGTACTCGTCATCTGTAATCGTCGGATAGAATATCCAGTACACGGTTGTCTTTCCAAATAAAATCTACATACAGAACTCGCTCTTGGCAAATGGGTGGCATTGGCGCAATCAGGAGCGAGTTCCCGTCCGGGTGCCAAGTGATTGGCAAATGTCTGGGGGAAAGCAACCATATGTTGATTTGTCTGTTAGTGTACTGGGTGTTTGAGGTATGTAGTATCCACGCTTGGTTGGGTGTGTCAGAGGACCATGGATGCGTTCACAACCCCAATTGGGGTACATCGGGAATGATTTTGTGGAACCGATGTGCCCGGCACACACTAAGTTTTGTTGCAAGTTAATAGTGTGCCATGTCCGGGGGGGGTTGTGATTAAACTCTGGTGAATTGCGTACTGTGGTGATTGGGGTATGAAAGCCCCGCAGTTGCAATGATCGGACGCGCCTAGCGTGTCCTTTAGTTGATGGTAGGGAAATGAAGGCCCTTGTCAGCTCACCTAAGTATTCATGGAAGTTTGGCATAAGGTCGCTGTGGTAGGGGTATGAAGGCCCCGTCAGCGCATGCACAATCGGGCGCACGAGCGCTTAGCGGAGTCGAATGCCGCTCAAGTGCCTGTCCGGTGCATCGGGTGTGTGTGATACGAGGGCAATGAGGTTCGCACGGGGGCTCGCCTCCCGTGTGCTACCGGACTTGACAACATATAGAACGTGGTGTTTGCTCCTCCGGGTGCAATGGGACAATGAACATTCGAACGCAAAGTCGGAATTCTGGTTGATCCTACCAGTAATATACGCTCGTCTCAAAGGTTAAGCCATGCATGTCTAAGTACAAACAGATTTAATGTGAAACCGCATAAGGCTCAGTATAACAGCTATAATTTACGAGATCATCAACCTAGTTACTTGGATAACTGTGGAAAATCTAGAGCTAATACATGCAACATGCCAGGACCCTCGCGGGAACTGGTGCACTTATTAGTCAAACCAATCGCGGGTTCTCCGTGTCATTGAGTTGAAGTCTGGATAATGATGCTGATCGTATGGTCTCGCACCGACGACAGATCTCGCAAATATCTGCCCTATCAACTATGGATGGTAGTATAGAGGACTACCATGGTTGCAACGGGTAACGGGGAATCAGGGTTCGATTCCGGAGAGGGAGCCTGAGAAATGGCTACCACATCCAAGGAAGGCAGCAGGCGCGTAAATTACCCAATCCCGGGACGGGGAGGTAGTGACGAGAAATAACAATATGAAACTCTTTAATGATGTTTCATAATTGGAATGAGTAGAGCATAAATCCTTCTACGAGGATCAAGTGGAGGGCAAGTCTGGTGCCAGCAGCCGCGGTAATTCCAGCTCCACTAGCGTATATTAAAATTGTTGCGGTTAAAACGTTCGAAGTTGATACTTGTCCAACACAGTCCGGCTCCGCCGACCCGGTCAACCCGTGGTCGGTGGGCCAAGTCGGAATCTGGTTGCGACTCAATGGTGTGGTAGGGCACCAAGTCTGTGTCATGGTGTGCCCTTCAACGGGTGCAAGTGTAACATAGAGCTCGACCGCTCACGTTTACCTTGAACAAATTAGAGTGCTTAAAGCAGGGTGCCCAAACGCCCTAGAATAATCTTGCATGGAATAATGGAATACGACCTTGGTCTAATCTTTCATTGGTTTGTACTCAGACCGGAGGTAATGATTAACAGAAGTAGTTGGGGACACTAGTATTACGGCGCGAGAGGTGAAATTCGTAGACCGTCGTAAGACTAACTAAAGCGAAGGCATTTGTCAAGGATGCTTTCTTTAATCAAGAACGAAAGTTAGAGGATCGAAGGCGATTAGATACCGCCCTAGTTCTAACCGTAAACGATGCCAACTAGCAATTGGGAGACGCTACAACCAGGTGCTCTCAGTAGCTTCCGGGAAACCAAAGTCAGGTTCCGGGGGAAGTATGGTTGCAAAGTTGAAACTTAAAGGAATTGACGGAAGGGCACCACAATGAAATGGAGCTTGCGGTTCAATTTGACTCAACACGGGAAAACTTACCAGGTCCGAACTTATGGAGGTGAGACAGATTAATAGCTCTTTCTCAAATTTAAGGGTAGTGGTGCATGGCCGTTCTTAGTTCGTGGATTGATTTGTCTGGTTAATTCCGATAACGAACGTGACTCACATATGCTAACTAGAACGCAGTCAGCGTTAATGCGTCGATGCCGATTGGAACGGGTTAGGACCTTTCGGTGGAGTATGACCTGACACCTTCGCTGTTCGTGTGCGCAAGTGCACTTACGGTACGCTGCTTAGCAGGACAATTTGTGTTTAGCAAAATGAGATCGAGCGATAACAGGTCCGTGATGCCCTTAGATGTTCTGGGCTACACGCGTGCTACAATGTGGGTAGCAGCGTGTCTCCTATTCCGAGAGGAACGGGAAATCACTCAAATACTCACTTAGTAGGGATTATGGATTGCAATGGTCCATATGAACTCGGAACTTCTAGTAAGTGCTGGTCATCAGCCAGCGTTGAATACGTCCCTGCCCTTTGTACACACCGCCCGTCGCTACTACCGATGGATTATTTAGTGAGGTCTTTGGAGATGATCGTTCGCTGGATCCTCGTGAACCGCGTCTGCTTTATCGAAGTTGACCGAACTTGATGATTTAGAGGAAGTAAAAGTCGTAACAAGGTTTCCGTAGGTGAACCTGCGGAAGGATCATTAGTGGCCAAGTGATCCTTCCAGAAGTCCGAACCTGCGGGTTGAGACTTCGGCACAAGTTGCCATATGATAGTTGACGAAACACGTTAGAAGTCCGAACCTGCGGGTTGAGACTTCGGCACAAGTTGCCATATGATAGTTGACGAAACACGTTAGAAGTCCGAACCTGCGGGTTAAGACTTCGGCACAAGTTGCCATATGATAATTGACGAAACACTATAGAAGTCCGAACCTGCGGGTTGAGACTTCGGCACAAGTTGCCTTATATAAAACTTCGAACAAATACACAAGTCCGAACCTGCGGGTTGAGACTTCGGCACAAGTTGCCTTATACATGACTTCGAACAAATACACAAGTCCGAACCTGCGGGTTGAGACTTAGGCACAAGTTGCCTTATATACATACATTGGCCATATAAACAGATTTCCGAACCTGCGGGTTGAGACTTAGGCACAAGTTGCCATATTATATTCGATCAAACACTAAGTAGTCCGAACCTGCGGGTTGAGACTCAAGACCGTCACAAGATGTCACTATACAAGTCCGAACCTAAGGGTTGAGACTTAATGCGATCTAGATACCAAGTTGACATCCAATACCTGTTGAGCAAAACCAAAGATTCCCTGTTCTCGAATGATTACACTATATAACAGGGAATCATGAAGAAATCAAGCAAGCGTGAAACAAAGTCATCACTTGGGCATGCTCGATAGCCAACCACATGACCTTAACCTAAGAGAGCATGCAAACCACATGATACCTATAAACGATTAACCCGCCCTAGTTCAATCGTTCACCAAGTGATGACTTCAGTATGGCTAAGAGAAAAACTTTTAAATGGGAAAAACTCAAAGTCCGAACCTCCGGGTTGAGACTTCCGCGTCGGAGGTGGGCGCACCTCCTATCCGAAAGATGGTGAATCAGGGGTGTTCGATCAGCAATGGTCGAATGCCCCGTCGTAGTATAACTATGACAATCAAAGTCAAGACCTCCGGGTTGAGACTTTCCGCGTCCGGAGGTACGCGTACCGCCTACCCGAAAGATGGTGTGCTTCTGGGGTATTCGATGAGTCGGATACCCCGTCGTAGTTCAACTATGACAATCAAAGTCAAGACCTCCGGGTTGAGACTTTCCGCGAGTACAAGCATAAAGGAACACGGACCAAGCCGTACCGAGAGAATCGGTACTAGAGCCCTCGTGGTTCTACATTGAGAGAGCCCTCGTGGTTCTCATTAGGGGCTTTATGCAAGAAGTACTCAATACTGTGGTGTGAAGTATAAAGTATAGAGTCCTCCACTGGTCCACGCTGCTCCGGCGGTCCTGGGTAAGATAGTTCATTCTAGCTTGCCCTATGTGGAAGAGGACTCAATACCCTACCTGTTGAGCTTGAAACAAAGTCATCACTTGGGCATGCTCATATTGCCATACACAATTACATTATATTCGAATGAGCATGCAAGCGACCCTATATAGACCGAACCAAAACGATTGATACCGCCGTAGTTCACCCCCACCAAGTGATGACTTCAGTATGGCTAGTGTGTGAAGTATAAAGTATAGTCCTCATCTGGTCCACGCTGCTTTGCAGTCCTGGGTAAGATAGTTAATTCTAGCTTGCCCTATGTGGAAGAGGACATAATACTTAATACTTTGAGTACAAGCATAAAGGAACACGGACCAAGCCGTACCGAGAGAATCGGTACTAGAGCCCTCGTGGTTCTACATTGAGAGAGCCCTCGTGGTTCTCATTAGGGGCTTTATGCAAGACGTACTCAATACTGTGGTGTGAAGTATAAAGTATAGAGTCCTCCACTGGTCCACGCTGCTCCGGCGGTCCTGGGTAAGATAGTTCATTCTAGCTTGCTCTATGTGGAAGAGGACTCAATACCCTACCTGTTGAGCTTGAAACAAAGTCATCACTTGGGCATGCTCATATTGCCATACAATATTCCATTATCTACTAATGAGCATGCAGCTATATGATTATAACCTGTAAACGATTACCCCGCCGTAGTTCAACGCTTCAACCAAGTGATGACTTCAGTATGGCTAGTGTGTGAAGTATAAAGTATAGTCCTCCCCTGGTCCACACTGCTTCGGCGGTCCTGGGTAAGATAGTTAGTTCTAGCTTGCCCTATGTGGAAGAGGACATCATACTTAATACTGTGGTGCAATGAACAAAGTATAGTCCTCCACTGGTCCACGCTGCTTCGGCGGTCCTGGGTAAGATAGTTAATTCTAGCTTGCCCTATGTGGAAGAGGGCATACAAGACAAAGTATAGTTCTCCCCTGGTCCACGCTGCTTCGGCGGTCCTGGGTAAGATAGTTAATTCTAGCTTGCCCTATGTGGAAGAGAGCATACATGAACAAAGAACGAAGGTTATGATCGAGGAATGATTCGACAACTAACCGATGGTATGAAATGTGAAGAATTCAAGCAAGCACACAATCAAGTCATCACTTGGGCATGCTCGATAGCCAACCCTATGACATTAACCTAGTAGAGCATGCGATAACCAATATATATACAAGTAACGTAAACGATGCCCCTCCCTAGTTCAGCGCTTCAACCAAGTGATGACTTCAGAATGGCTAAATCAAATCGGTTCAAAACATACCATCGGTACCCTATTGAAACACACAAGTCGATATCAAACCTCATGATTGTGTAGTCCTCCACTGGTCCACGCCGCTTCGGCCGTCCTGGGTAAAATGGAACATTCCAGCTTGCCCTATGTGGAAGAGGGCACATTACTCAATACTGTGGTGTGAAGTATAAAGTTCAGTTCTCCCCTGGTCCACGCTGCTTCGGCGGTCCTGGGTAAGATAGTTAATTCTAGCTTGCCCTATGTGGAAGAGGACACTTAATACTTCGTCTCTAAGCGGCGGCTTGACTCCTCCCTACGGGGAACGGGTTTACGCGCACAGCGGCGGCTTACGCACTATGGCAGTCATGGATGCCTTACGTTTCTATGAAAAGTGTGTTCCTCCCCTGGTCCACGCTGCTTCGGCAGTCCTGGGTAAGATAGTTAGTTCTAGCTTGCCCTATGTGGAAGAGGACACGTAGACTTACTGTGGTGTGAAGTATAAGGTTCAGTTCTCCCCTGGTCCACGCCGCTTCGGCCGTCCTGGGTAAAATGGATTCATCCAGCTTGCCCTATGTGGAATGAGGACACTTTATGCTTCGTCTCTAAGCGGCGGCTTGCTCCTCCCTACGGGGAACGGGTATACGCGCACAGCGGCGGCTTACGTTATGGCAGTCATGGATGCCTTACGTTTCCATGAAAAGTGTGTTCCTCCCCTGGTCCACGCTGCTTCGGCAGTCCTGGGTAAGATAGTTAGTTCTAGCTTGCCCTATGTGGAAGAGGACACGTAGACTTACTGTGGTGTGAAGTATAAGGTTCAGTTCTCCCCTGGTCCACGCCGCTTCGGCCGTCCTGGGTAAAATGGATTAATCCAGCTTGCCCTATGTGGAATGAGGACACTTTATGCTTCGTCTCTAAGCGGCGGCTTGCTCCTCCCTACGGGGAACGGGTATACGCGCACAGCGGCGGCTTACGCAAGTTAGTCACCCTCGGCAGTGGATCACTCGGCTCATGGATCGATGAAGACCGCAGCTAACTGCGCGTCATAATGTGAACTGCAGGACACATGAACATTGATAAGTTGAACGCATATTGCACGTCGTGGGAACCTACCATGATGTACAGATGACTGAGCGCTTATATTTGAGAAATGTATCGCATACATTTAACTACGCCGTGACACCCGTCACGAGACGTGCACCATGATGTTAACTAGGGTTGCGACGACCCGCTAGCATTAAAGAACCCGTGGTTTACAATATACTGGCATTGGAATTCGAAGTATTTAGAGCGTCCGTGTTCCCGCGTGAGGCGGAAGTACGAGGAGAAGGCGTGCTTGTGGTGTCTGTGGTGGTGTTTACTGATGTCTAGCTTCAGCTTATTTATTTATTTAAATAGAAGCGAAGATGTCAAAGTAGCGTCGAAGCAGCAGCGGTAGCACAAATGATTCAAGTATGGAAGTTGACCAAAGGAACACAAACAAACTAGCGTATGGGCAATGGAAGGTATCAGTGAGTTAAACCACATGCGGGCTAACAGCCCGTTAACCGAGTCCAACGGTACATATTGGACATTGAAACAAAGTAGTCGCAAGCCAGATGTGACGATAACAACCGCAAGGTACATAAGCCTCAGTTCATGTGTGACAACCCCCTGAATTTAAGCATATTAATAAGGGGAGGAAAAGAAACCAACCGGGATTCCCTGAGTAGCTGCGAGCGAAACGGGAGAAGCTCAGCACGTAGGGGTGGCGGCCCGTCCGTCTATCCGATTCCGTGTACTGGTGCGTCTCACTATCCGTCATCTTAGCGCTTTTCAAGTCCAACTTGAATGTGGCTCAGAACCCATAGAGGGTGATAGGCCCGTAGAACAGCGCCCGTTGGATGATGGACCGAGCGTGCCATGGAGTCGTGTTGCTTGATAGTGCAGCACTAAGTGGGAGGTAAACTCCTTCTAAAGCTAAATACAACCATGAGACCGATAGTAAACAAGTACCGTGAGGGAAAGTTGAAAAGCACTCTGAATAGAGAGTCAAATAGTACGTGAAACTGCCGAGGGTGTGAAGCTCGTTGAACTCAATTATCCATAGGACTATGACGCCCTCCTTGGACTGTCAGCAGAATCGTTCTGGACTGGCCCGACCCTTGTGAGTTGTCATGGTCCGCGTGTGGACATCGTGATCCATTACGAAATGTTAGCGGTGACTCCGGTTGCCGCGAGCATGTCTGACACTAGGTCCCAAGAAACTGCTGTCGACCCTCTACGTACCTTCAATGGTGACGATGGGCTATCGGAACCCACGGGTAACCGGTTTTCTTCATGTGGTAACTTGCTTGCACATGTGGTAACTTGATAGTGTATTTCCGACAGACCCAATCTCGGACTTAGCCGATTTTTCTCTTCGTATAATATGGATCCATCACTAGGCCATCTTGCTTGCTTGTGTGGTAACTTCATAGTGTATATCTGACAGACCCAATCTCGGACTTAGCCGATTTTTCTCTTCATATTATATGGATCCATCACTAGGCCATCTTGCTTGCTTGTGTGGTTACTTGATAGTGTATTTCTGACCGACCCAATCTCGGACTTAGCCGATTTTTCTCTTCATATTATATGGATCCTGGACTTAGCCGATTATAAGGTTATTATATATGGATCCTGGACTAAGCCGATTTTTCTCTTCATATAATATGGATCCTGGACTTAGCCGATTTTTCTCTTCATATCATATGGATCCATCACTAGGCCATCTTGCTTGCTTGTGTGGTAACTTGATAGTGTATTTCCGACAGACCCAATCTCGGACTTAGCCGATTTTTCTCTTCATATAATATGGATCCTCGACTTAGCCGATTATAAGGTTATTATATATGGATCCTGGACTTAGCCGATTTTTCTGTTCATATCATATGGATCCTGGACTTAGCCGATTATTAGGTTATTATATATGGATCCTGGACTTAGCCGATTTTTCTGTTCATATCATATGGATCCTGGACTTAGCCGATTATTAGGTTATTATATATGGATCCTGGACTTAGCCGATTTTTCTGTTCATATCATATGGATCCTGGACTTAGCCGATTATTAGGTTATTATATATGGATCCTGGACTTAGCCGATTTTTCTATTCATATCATATGGATCCTGGTCTTAGCCGATTATTAGGTTATGATATATGGATCCTGGACTTAGCCGATTTTTCTCTTCATATAATATGGATCCTTGACTTAGCCGATTTTCTCTTCATATAATATGGATCCGGGACTTAGCCAATTTTTCTCTTCATGTGGTAACGTATGCCAATCGCTCACAAGTCATGGGATAAGGGTACTTGTGTTCTTCCATCTTCTAAGTCCCGCACGGGGACATCGTGATCGCCCCAAGTCCGGAATAGCGCCAAGTCAAGCCCCACGGAGGCCGTGGAGGACCTGTTAGCGGCGGCTATCCTGACAGCACTAATCCGGACTTAGAAAATATATCTTTCTAATCGAACACCACACACGCAACACCACCATACCACCATCTCCTTGCAAGTACCTAAGTACCCGCAACTCCATGGTGAAGGCAATGTCACTCCATCACCAACCTCTTTGCACTGCAAGCACTTGCGTACCCACAACACTCCGAAGAAGGCAACGGCGCGCGATGCTCGACTCCACACACCACACCACACCACACCACCGGTGGCCAGCCAGCCAGCCAGCCCAGCTAAGGGCTAACCCACCAACCAACCACCAATGGCCTAGGCCAGCCGGATCCCACCTTCAAGTCCAAGCACAGCCAAGTGCAAGTACCGCCAAGTGTTCACCAACCAACCATCACACCAGGTCAGCCGGCCGGTACCCACCTTCAAGTGCCATTACCCTCGGGTGCAAGCTCAATCAAGTGTTAACCAACCAACCCGGCCAAGGCAGCCAACAGGCCGGCACCCTACAGCACCGACCCGCCATCACCACCTCAACCGTTGACCATGCAAGTGGTCTCGGACAACAGGCGATACCCGAAGTACATCCGAAGAGTGTATATCAAGTGTTTGTTCACCAAGTCCTCAACCAACCCCAAGTACCCGGAGGTACCCAGAGTGTTGGATCCGCCAACCCGTCCCGGCACTCCAAGTCCTCGCGAACCCAAAGTGTTTGCCCGGTAGGGCCATTAGATCACAACGCTTGCTAACCATGCAAGTGGCCTCGAACAAAGTGACAGGGGTATCTTCACCAAGTTCTCAACCAACCCCAAGTACCCGGAGGTACCCAGAGTGTTGGGTCCGCCAACCTATACCAGCACTCCAAGTCCTTGCGAACCCAAAGTGTTTGCCCGGTAGGGCCATTAGACCACAACGCTTGCTAACCATGCAAGTGGTCTCGGACAACAGGCGATACCCGAAGTACATCCGAAGAGTGTATATCAAGTGTTTGTTCACCAAGTCCTCAACCAACCCCAAGTACCCGGAGGTACCCAGAGTGTTGGATCCGCCAACCCGTCCCGGCACTCCAAGTCCTTGCGAACCCAAAGTGTTTGCCCGGTAGGGCCATTGAATCACAACGCTTGCTCCATGCAAGTGGCCTCGGACAACAGGTGACACCCGAAGTACATCCGGAGAGTGTACATCAAGTGTTTGTTCACCAAGTCCTCAACCAACCCCAAGTACCCGGAGGTACCCAGAGTGTTGGATCCGCCAACCCGTCCCGGCACTCCAAGTCCTTGCGAACCCAAAGTGTTTGCCCGGTAGGGCCATTGAATCACAACGCTTGCGACCATGCAAGTGGCCTCGGACAACAGGTGACACCCGAAGTACATCCGGAGAGTGTACATCAAGTGTTTGTTCACCAAGTCCTTAACCAACCCCAAGTACCCGGAGGTACCCAGAGTGTTGGATCCGCCAACCCGTCCCGGCACTCCAAGTCCTTGCGAACCCAAAGTGTTTGCCCGGTTGGGCCATTAGATCACAACGCTTGCTAACCATGCAAGTGGTCTGGAGTATAGGTGATACTGACATACCACCGAGATGGTACATCTAGTATTGGGTCACCAAAACCAAACCAACCCCAAGTATCAACCCGGCATACTCAGAGTGATGGATCCGCCAACCCGTCCCGGCACTCCAAGTCCTTGACGAACCGAAAGTGTTTGCCCGGTAAGGCCATTAGATCACAACGCTTGCTACCCCACGGCGAGCTAAACATGCAAGTGGTCTTAGGCAACAGGTGACACCCGAAATTCATCCGAAGATGGAATATCAAGTGTTTAATCACCAAGCCAGCATCCAAACACCAAGTACCCCGGGAGGACCCGATGCGTTGCGACCATCTCCAAGTTCTTGACGAACCCGCAGTGAAAGGCGGTAAGGCCTCTGGGCCGCAACGCTCGCATGTGTTAACCCGCAAACACCACTGACCGGTCGGTCCACCGCAAGGGTGGGTCCAACTAGTCCACACACGGTATGCCGCATGTGCCCCCCGGGGGGAGCACACCGCACACAACCACCAAGCATGGGTCGCCTGAAAGGATCGAAATGTACATCTCTCTTCAATGCGTAGCGCCCAGCCTGCAAACCCGTCGTTTTCGGGTGGTCTTAGGAGTCGAAACTATTCTTGGAAGATCGGCAAGCACAACGCCTTTTCCCACTTCAGGTACTTCGGCGAGCGCACTCGCGATAGGCTCAGTTTGAGGGTTTCCAATAAATGGAAAGAGTCTATAGAAGACTCAATCCGGTCTCGTGATGTTATTAGCCATCTAGCTAACGACTCCTATACATATACTACCAGCCTGGTTCGGTTACGACCTTAGAGGCGTTCAGGCATAATCCGACGGACGTAGCGTCATACCAAAGTCCGCTCGGACTAGTATTGAGCCATTGGTCCGTACCTGTGGTTCCTCTCGTACTGCACAGGAATTCCATTGAGATAGTACTTGCACACCAGTAGGGTAAAACTAACCTGTCTCACGACGGTCTAAACCCAGCTCACGTTCCCTTGAAAGGGTGAACAATCCTACGCTTTGTGAATTTTGCTTCGCAATGATAGGAAGAGCCGACATCGAAGGATCAAAAAGCCACGTCGCTATGAACGCTTGGCGGCCACAAGCCAGTTATCCCTGTATCTCTGCACCTTCCGCCGGAGCCGTAGCAGGTCAACGTAGGCAACCGCAGCAGCAACATCAGCAGCGTTCCCAGCAACAGCAGCGTCAGTCAGCGTGGCCGCGTTGGAAGCTGCGCCAGTTTAATCCGGAGGCCTTTCAGATCGCGCTTCGGGTATCCGGGTTTGCGGACTCTTCGCTGACGCCCGGGGATCTCACCGCTGGGCTGACACGGGCCTGCGACGAGGTGATGCAACGGACATCGGGTGATCAGTTCATGGTGCGGAGCCGAACCTACTGGTGGACGGAGGCCATCAGCCTGCTGCGCGACGTATGCAAATCATCGGAAGCGGCGGTCTTGGCAGCCAGGAGAGGCGTGGAGCGAGACCTGGCGAGAGAACGCCACAAAAGCTGCAAAAAGGATCTCGCCCGCGCAATCAAGGCCAGTAAAGATCGATCCTTTGATGAGATGATAGAGGAGGCGGAAGCAAACGTGTACGGCACCGCCTACAAAGTAGTGATGGCACGACTGAGAGGCAGCCGTGTACCACCGGAGAGGGATCCCGTAGTGCTTGAACGAGTCGTCGCGGAGCTGTTTCCGGACCATGGACCGTTCGAGTGGCCCACCGCGGACATTGCGGACCTCGAACAGACGTCCCAGGAGCCAGCGCGAAACGTTACCACCGAGGAGCTCCTTACGATAGCAGCGACGATGGTGCCAACCAAGGCCCCCGGACCGGATGGCATTTCGAACGCAGCGTTGAAGGTGGCTGTCAGGGAACACACGGACATCTTTCGGCAGGTGTTCCAGGACTGCTTTGACCAGTGTGTCTTCCCTCCGGAGTGGAAAAGGCAGCGCCTTGCGTTGATGCCAAAGTTCGGTCGACCCCCGGGAGAAGCGTCATCATTCCGGCCACTCGGAATGCTCGATGGGTCCGGCAAAATTTTGGAGCGGCTCATCCTTGATCGCCTGAACGACCACCTCGAGGACCCGGACCATCCTCGTCTGTCGCCTTCCCAGTATGGCTTCCGGAAGGGAAGGTCGACCATCCAGGCGATCCAGCGCGTTAAGGAGGCTGGTCAGCGTGCAATGGCCCACCGGATGACGGACCGCAGGGCCAATAAGTGCCTCATGGTGGTATCTCTTGATGTGCGAAATGCCTTCAACACTGCGAGCTGGCTGTCCATCGCCTTAGCTCTGCAGGAGAAGCATGTACCAGCTTGTCTGCAGCGGATCCTGGGGAGCTGGTTCCAGGGGAGAAAGCTGTTGTACGCAACGTCGGAGGGTCCAGTCATCAAGGAGCTTTCAGCGGGGGTGCCACAAGGGTCGATCCTCGGACCAACCTTGTGGAACACGATGTATGATTCCGTGTTATCCATCGTCATGCCTGCCGGAGTGGAGCTGGTCGCCTTCGCCGACGACCTTGTGCTCCTGGCCCCAGGCACCACCCCGGAAGTGGCAGCAAGGTTGGCCGAGCGGGCAGTAGACCGTGTGGTTCTTTGGATGCGCGAGCACCGTCTGGAGTTAGCAGCGGCGAAGACGGACATCGTAATGCTGTCCAAAAAGAAGAGGAATTACACCGGCATCCCCGTCACCATCAACGGAGTGCCTCTCCTCTCTACCACGGACATCCGATACCTGGGCGTTCGCATCCAGTACCACCTAAAATGGTTGGAGCATGCCAGGTTCGTGACAGGGAAGGCATCAAAGGTAGCGGAGGCACTGGCGCTTCTCATGCGGCGGCACAGCGGTCCGAAGTGTAAGAAGCGCCGCTTGCTGGTGTCCGTGGTCAACAGCATCCTGAGATATGGGGCACCCGTATGGCAGGAGGGCGTGGAGACCAGGGAGGTGCGCCGACTGCTGGAGCGGACGCAGAAGAAGGTCGTCGTAGGAGCAGCCTTCGCGTTCCGAACCATTTCGTACGAGGCTGCTGGCGTTATCGCGGGGACCATACCAATCTCACTGTTGGTGAAGGAGGACGGCCGGTTCTACCAGCGCCGACTGGACCCCAACAACGCGGGAATGACGGCGAAGCAGGTACGTGAGCGGGAACGAAACACCACCTTTCGTCAGTGGCAGGACGACTGGGACCGGATCGGTCGGACGGGAAGCCGTTTCACTCGCTGGACCCGTAGAGTGAT
>NW_026689826.1:117500-145000 GCF_943734765.1 Anopheles ziemanni | reverse complement strand
TAAATAAATAAGCTGAAGCTAGACATCAGTAAACACCACCACAGACACCACAAGCACGCCTTCTCCTCGTACTTCCGCCTCACGCGGGAACACGGACGCTCTAAATACTTCGAATTCCAATGCCAGTATATTGTAAACCACGGGTTCTTTAATGCTAGCGGGTCGTCGCAACCCTAGTTAACATCATGGTGCACGTCTCGTGACGGGTGTCACGGCGTAGTTAAATGTATGCGATACATTTCTCAAATATAAGCGCTCAGTCATCTGTACATCATGGTAGGTTCCCACGACGTGCAATATGCGTTCAACTTATCAATGTTCATGTGTCCTGCAGTTCACATTATGACGCGCAGTTAGCTGCGGTCTTCATCGATCCATGAGCCGAGTGATCCACTGCCGAGGGTGACTAACTTGCGTAAGCCGCCGCTGTGCGCGTATACCCGTTCCCCGTAGGGAGGAGCAAGCCGCCGCTTAGAGACGAAGCATAAAGTGTCCTCATTCCACATAGGGCAAGCTGGATGAATCCATTTTACCCAGGACGGCCGAAGCGGCGTGGACCAGGGGAGAACTGAACTTTATACTTCACACCACAGTAAGTCTACGTGTCCTCTTCCACATAGGGCAAGCTAGAACTAACTATCTTACCCAGGACTGCCGAAGCAGCGTGGACCAGGGGAGGAACACACTTTTCATAGAAACGTAAGGCATCCATGACTGCCATAGTGCGTAAGCCGCCGCTGTGCGCGTAAACCCGTTCCCCGTAGGGAGGAGTCAAGCCGCCGCTTAGAGACGAAGTATTAAGTGTCCTCTTCCACATAGGGCAAGCTAGAATTAACTATCTTACCCAGGACCGCCGAAGCAGCGTGGACCAGGGGAGAACTGAACTTTATACTTCACACCACAGTATTGAGTAATGTGCCCTCTTCCACATAGGGCAAGCTGGAATGTTCCATTTTACCCAGGACGGCCGAAGCGGCGTGGACCAGTGGAGGACTACACAATCATGAGGTTTGATATCGACTTGTGTGTTTCAATAGGGTACCGATGGTATGTTTTGAACCGATTTGATTTAGCCATTCTGAAGTCATCACTTGGTTGAAGCGCTGAACTAGGGCGAGTCATTCGTTTACTTTGCATTGGGATATTATACGTTGCATGCTCTACTAGGTTAATGTCATAGGGTTGGCTATCGAGCATGCCCAAGTGATGACTTGATTGTGTGCTTGCTTGAATTCTTCACATTTCATACCATCGGTTAGTTGTCGAATCATTCCTCGATCATAACCTTCGTTCTTTGTTCATGTATGCTCTCTTCCACATAGGGCAAGCTAGAATTAACTATCTTACCCAGGACCGCCGAAGCAGCGTGGACCAGGGGAGAACTATACTTTGTCTTGTATGCCCTCTTCCACATAGGGCAAGCTAGAATGAACTATCTTGCCCAGGACCGCCGGAGCAGCGTGGACCAGTGGAGGACTATACTTTGTTCATAACACCACAGTATTAAGTATGTTGTCCTCTTCCACATAGGGCAAGCTAGAACTAACTATCTTACCCAGGACCGCCGAAGCAGTGTGGACCAGGGGAGGACTATACTTTATACTTCACACACTAGCCATACTGAAGTCATCACTTGGTTGAAGCGTTGAACTACGGCGGGGTAATCGTTTACAGGTTATAATCATATAGCTGCATGCTCATTAGTAGATAATGGAATATTGTATGGCAATATGAGCATGCCCAAGTGATGACTTTGTTTCAAGCTCAACAGGTAGGGTATTGAGTCCTCTTCCACATAGGGCAAGCTAGAATGAACTATCTTACCCAGGACCGCCGGAGCAGCGTGGACCAGTGGAGGACTCTATACTTTATACTTCACACCACAGTATTGAGTACTTCTTGCATAAAGCCCCTAATGAGAACCACGAGGGCTCTCTCAATGTAGAACCACGAGGGCTCTAGTACCGATTCTCTCGGTACGGCTTGGTCCGTGTTCCTTTATGCTTGTACTCGCGGAAAGTCTCAACCCGGAGGTCTTGACTTTGGTTGTCATAGTTGGACTACGACGGGGCATCCGACCATTGCTGACCGAACACCCCTGACTCACCATCTTTCGGGTAGGCGGTGCGCGCACCTCCGACGCGGAAGTCTCAACCCAGAGGTCTTGACTTTGTATTGTCATAGTTGGACTACGACGGGGTATCCGACTCATCGAATACCCCAGAAGCACACCATCTTTCGGGTAGGCGGTACGCGTACCTCCGGACGCGGAAGGTCTCAACCCGGAGGTCTTGACTTTGGTTGTCATAGTTTGGAACTACGACGGGGCATCCGACCATTGCTGACCGAACACCCCTGATTCATCATCTTTCGGGTAGGCGGTGCGCGCACCTCCGACGCGGAAGTCTCAACCCGGAGGTCTTGACTTTGATTGTCATAGTTGGACTACGACGGGGTATCCGACTCATCGAATACCCCAGAAGCTCACCATCTTTCGGGTAGGCGGTACGCGTACCTCCGGACGCGGAAAGTCTCAACCCGGAGGTCTTGACTTTGTATTGTCATAGTTGGACTACGACGGGGTATCCGACTCATCGAATACCCCAGAAGCACACCATCTTTCGGGTAGGCGGTACGCGTACCTCCGGACGCGGAAAGTCTCAACCCGGAGGTCTTGACTTTGTATTGTCATAGTTGGACTACGACGGGGTATCCGACTCATCGAATACCCCAGAAGCACACCATCTTTCGGGTAGGCGGTACGCGTACCTCCGGACGCGGAAAGTCTCAACCCGGAGGTTCGGACTTAGAGTTTTTCCCATTTAAAAGTTTTTCTCTTAGCCATACTGAAGTCATCACTTGGTGAACGATTGAACTAGGGCGGGTTAATCGTTTATAGGTATCATGTGGTTTGCATGCTCTCTTAGGTTAAGGTCATGTGGTTGGCTATCGAGCATGCCCAAGTGATGACTTTGTTTCACGCTTGCTTGATTTCTTCATGATTCCCTGTTATATAGTGTAATCATTCGAGAACAGGGAATCTTTGGTTTTGCTCAACAGGTATTGGATGTCAACTTGGTATCTAGATCGCATTAAGTCTCAACCCTTAGGTTCGGACTTGTATAGTGACATCTTGTGACGGTCTTGAGTCTCAACCCGCAGGTTCGGACTACTAAGTGTTTGATCGAATATAATATGGCAACTTGTGCCTAAGTCTCAACCCGCAGGTTCGGACTTCTGTTTATATGGCCAATGTATGTATATAAGGCAACTTGTGCCTAAGTCTCAACCCGCAGGTTTGGACTTGTGTATTTGTTCGAAGTCATGTATAAGGCAACTTGTGCCGAAGTCTCAACCCGCAGGTTCGGACTTCTATAGTGTTTCGTCAATTATCATATGGCAACTTGTGCCGAAGTCTCAACCCGCAGGTTCGGACTTCTATAGTGTTTCGTCAATTATCATATGGCAACTTGTGCCGAAGTCTCAACCCGCAGGTTCGGACTTCTAACGTGTTTCGTCAACTATCATATGGCAACTTGTGCCGAAGTCTCAACCCGCAGGTTCGGACTTCTAACGTGTTTCGTCAACTATCATATGGCAACTTGTGCCGAAGTCTCAACCCGCAGGTTCGGACTTCTGGAAGGATCACTTGGCCACTAATGATCCTTCCGCAGGTTCACCTACGGAAACCTTGTTACGACTTTTACTTCCTCTAAATCATCAAGTTCGGTCAACTTCGATAAAGCAGACGCGGTTCACGAGGATCCAGCGAACGATCATCTCCAAAGACCTCACTAAATAATCCATCGGTAGTAGCGACGGGCGGTGTGTACAAAGGGCAGGGACGTATTCAACGCTGGCTGATGACCAGCACTTACTAGAAGTTCCGAGTTCATATGGACCATTGCAATCCATAATCCCTACTAAGTGAGTATTTGAGTGATTTCCCGTTCCTCTCGGAATAGGAGACACGCTGCTACCCACATTGTAGCACGCGTGTAGCCCAGAACATCTAAGGGCATCACGGACCTGTTATCGCTCGATCTCATTTTGCTAAACACAAATTGTCCTGCTAAGCAGCGTACCGTAAGTGCACTTGCGCACACGAACAGCGAAGGTGTCAGGTCATACTCCACCGATAGGTCCTAACCCGTTCCAATCGGCATCGACGCATTAACGCTGACTGCGTTCTAGTTAGCATATGTGAGTCACGTTCGTTATCGGAATTAACCAGACAAATCAATCCACGAACTAAGAACGGCCATGCACCACTACCCTTAAATTTGAGAAAGAGCTATTAATCTGTCTCACCTCCATAAGTTCGGACCTGGTAAGTTTTCCCGTGTTGAGTCAAATTGAACCGCAAGCTCCATTTCATTTTTTTTTTTTTTTTTTTTTTTTTTTTTTTTTTTTTTTTTTTTTTTTTTTTGGACGAGGGTTCACATTGGCCTTGGCCCCGAGGGACCATGACCAACATTACTCCCTCCTCTGAGCCTTTCACCTTCCGTCACGCTGTGCACCTACACGGTAGAAGCGATGACGGAAGAGGCATCTGTCCCTAGGATAAAATCACAGTTTACGGACGCTGTGGCACGCAACTAACTCCTGAAGGGTGAAAGCGCGTGTCGCCAAAGGTCTAACAGGTACTACCCTGACTACCAGGGGCTATTTCCCAAGCCTAAGGAGACGGACTCGGCGCAATGCAACTTAAGCGGCTCAGAAGATCGATCCGACAGCTGACTTACATGACACCAATACCTCCTAAAATCCCGTAAATGGGACTTGCACTCAGGTTCACCACTGACACCTCTGATCTGCGATCTTATGGCCCGCAAAATCGAGCTCCTGCCCGATCTACGTGCCGTCCCCGTACTGCACCCGCTGGTGCTTCCTTGGTCTGGCTGGTCAGGCCAGACCCTTGGCGGGTCAAGTTTCTGGTTTGACCTGGTCGTAGTTGGTAACTTGCATGGGTGCCACTTGGTGCGCCAGTACACCGGTGTGTCCCTTACCAACAACTAACAGGTCGCCCCATAGACAAGACCCACCGCCTTCCTCCTTCTGCACCTATTGGTGCTCACTTTGGCCTGGCTGGTCTTGTGCCAGGCCCTTGACAGGCCGGTTTCCGGATTGACGAGCCAATTGTCGCATAGGTACCACCTTGGTGCCAACGCTCACCGGTGCATCCCTTATCGACGTATGGCAAGTCGCCCCATAGACCTTTCCGTCACCTTCCTACTGTGCGCTTTCGCGCCTGCACTAATGTGCCCGCCTGTGCCACGAGCGTCGTCCGTTCTGCTGCTGGTCATGACTTTCGATGGTGGCCGAATCCATCCTACTCGCCCGCCAGCAACCCCAGGAGAAGCACCACCAACTCCTTCGTATCCGAACGTCCACTCGCGGCCTGCGCATCGGTCTCAGTCCTGCGCCCCGGGAGGCGACAGAGCACATCGGGACTTTGACTTTTGCGACTTTTCGTGAAACTTCCAGGAGAGTGAATCCCTTCCGTAACACTCCCTATGTCTTCGCGGTCCTGTCCGCTGACATAGGGTCCATCCTAACCTCCCTCACTCGGAGAGGCTAAACAGACCAGAGGGCTAGGTATCTAAAACCAGGATTAAAGACACCTTACAAGGCCCGTTCCGTCTGCGGCACACTACCATAACCCCGGCCCAACGGGGTCATCACCCTGATAGTGCACGGGAGGGCGGATATCCCTCCCACCCGGATCTCTGTTCGTCACCCCTGTCTCCAGGGGGTCCAGTGGCGCCACGAGGAGGCCAGTATTCCAGGCGTTCACGCCGTCACACCGTTTGACCGGAATGACCCCGCAATGACTGCGAGCCCGCAAGCTCCATTTCATTGTGGTGCCCTTCCGTCAATTCCTTTAAGTTTCAACTTTGCAACCATACTTCCCCCGGAACCTGACTTTGGTTTCCCGGAAGCTACTGAGAGCACCTGGTTGTAGCGTCTCCCAATTGCTAGTTGGCATCGTTTACGGTTAGAACTAGGGCGGTATCTAATCGCCTTCGATCCTCTAACTTTCGTTCTTGATTAAAGAAAGCATCCTTGACAAATGCCTTCGCTTTAGTTAGTCTTACGACGGTCTACGAATTTCACCTCTCGCGCCGTAATACTAGTGTCCCCAACTACTTCTGTTAATCATTACCTCCGGTCTGAGTACAAACCAATGAAAGATTAGACCAAGGTCGTATTCCATTATTCCATGCAAGATTATTCTAGGGCGTTTGGGCACCCTGCTTTAAGCACTCTAATTTGTTCAAGGTAAACGTGAGCGGTCGAGCTCTATGTTACACTTGCACCCGTTGAAGGGCACACCATGACACAGACTTGGTGCCCTACCACACCATTGAGTCGCAACCGGATTCCGACTTGGCCCACCGACCACGGGTTGACCGGGTCGGCGGAGCCGGACTGTGTTGGACAAGTATCAACTTCGAACGTTTTAACCGCAACAATTTTAATATACGCTAGTGGAGCTGGAATTACCGCGGCTGCTGGCACCAGACTTGCCCTCCACTTGATCCTCGTAGAAGGATTTATGCTCTACTCATTCCAATTATGAAACATCATTAAAGAGTTTCATATTGTTATTTCTCGTCACTACCTCCCCGTCCCGGGATTGGGTAATTTACGCGCCTGCTGCCTTCCTTGGATGTGGTAGCCATTTCTCAGGCTCCCTCTCCGGAATCGAACCCTGATTCCCCGTTACCCGTTGCAACCATGGTAGTCCTCTATACTACCATCCATAGTTGATAGGGCAGATATTTGCGAGATCTGTCGTCGGTGCGAGACCATACGATCAGCATCATTATCCAGACTTCAACTCAATGACACGGAGAACCCGCGATTGGTTTGACTAATAAGTGCACCAGTTCCCGCGAGGGTCCTGGCATGTTGCATGTATTAGCTCTAGATTTTCCACAGTTATCCAAGTAACTAGGTTGATGATCTCGTAAATTATAGCTGTTATACTGAGCCTTATGCGGTTTCACATTAAATCTGTTTGTACTTAGACATGCATGGCTTAACCTTTGAGACGAGCGTATATTACTGGTAGGATCAACCAGAATTCCGACTTTGCGTTCGAATGTTCATTGTCCCATTGCACCCGGAGGAGCAAACACCACGTTCTATATGTTGTCAAGTCCGGTAGCACACGGGAGGCGAGCCCCCGTGCGAACCTCATTGCCCTCGTATCACACCACACACACCCGATGCACCGGACAGGCACTTGAGCGGCATTCGACTCCGCTAAGCGCTCGTGCGCCCGATTGTGCATGCGCTGACGGGGCCTTCATACCCCTACCACAGCGACCTTATGCCAAACTTCCATGAATACTTAGGTGAGCTGACAAGGGCCTTCATTTCCCTACCATCAACTAAAGGACACGCTAGGCACGTCCGATCATTGCAACTGCGGGGCTTTCATACCCCAATCACCACAGTACGCAATTCACCAGAGTTTAATCACAACCCCCCCGGACATGGCACACTATTAACTTGCAACAAAACTTAGTGTGTGCCGGGCACATCGGTTCCACAAAATCATTCCCGATGTACCCCAATTGGGGTTGTGAACGCATCCATGGTCCTCTGACACACCAAACCAAGCGTGGATACTACATACCTCAAACACCCAGTACACTACCAGACAAATCAACATATGGTTGCTTTCCCCCAGACATTTGCCAATCACTTGGCACCCGGACGGGAACTCGCTCCTGATTGCGCCATTGCCACCCATTTGCCAAGAGCGAGTTCTGTATGTAGATTTCATTTGGAAAGACAACCGTGTACTGGATATTCTATCCGACGATTACAGATGACGAGTACGAGACTCGACTACACTCACGGATAATACATTTTGGGTCGAGATTGCTTTCGGGGTTTTCGATTGGTCTTGCGCTTGTAAACGTATAACTTTGACTTGTGGTAACCTCGGTATGTTAGTCAATCACGTGGATGTGAACGGGTAAGGGTGAGCAATCTGTTCACTTGCACTCTGGGTAGGAATATGGTGAGCGCTATAGGTTAAAGATCATGGTATGGTTCCATCGTGATGACTTTCGCTAGATAGTAGTATGTTTGGATAGTTATAACGTTTTTGGCCATTTGTTCATACTGTTCGGTTCATTGAGGAATTCGATTGGTCTTTGCTTCACACACGTGGTCGATCACTTGGATGTGAACTAGGGTGAGAGTAAGGTGTTCACTAGTGCTCTTCGGTTTTGGATCAGTAATGAGCACTTGATTGGTTTCGCATAATATGTATCCATAGTGATGACTCTTTCCAGCTTAAGATTTCGTGACCGGTTTCGAATCCTTCCCACGTTCGCTTTTACTTGGTTAGGTTTTCGAGTGTAGATTTGAAAGCAATCTCATGTATGTATCCCATCTGATATAAGCCACTGACAGTTCATGTCACCTCGTTCAACTCTCGCTGGGTCACAGAAGTATGTTACTGCGCCCATTATCCCTACTCGGATAGGTTCGGTTCGTTCGTTTTATACTACGGTGAGTAAACTCAATTTGTGCATCGCATAGCCATGGAAAGCAAGCTTTCGCGGGCCTCTTCGACTGTTTTGATACGAGCTGTGCCCGTGATGCTTGTCATCCCAGGATACTAGACCCCTTTGGACGACCGCATGACCATCAGAAAGTAAATTCCACGTTCGATTTGGGGTGTGAACCCCGAACATAAAGTCTTTGTGTAGAACCACGAGGGCTCTATAGTACCGATTCTCTCGGTACGCTTGGTCCGTGTTCCTTTATGTTCGTACTCTTGTGAATAAGATTCACGTTCGTTTTTGGATATTTGCTACTGTCACCGTTTGAGTACTATGGGGTTTGAACCCCTAACATAAAGTCTTAATGTAGAACCACAAGGGCTCTATAGTACCGATTCTCTCGGTACGCTTGGTCCGTGTTCCTTTATGTTTGTACTCTTGTCTGTATAAAATTCATGTTCGTTTTGGGATATTTGCTACTTTCACCAGGGCTTTATTTGAACCGATTCTCTCGGTACGCTTGGTCCGTGTTTCTTGTCATAATGTATGACCCATCAGGGTCCCGTTCTTCATACAAGTCTGCCTTGCTATTGTGGTAACTTTTTAGTGTAGTTCTGACATCCCCATTTTGGGACTTAGCCGATTTTTCATATATTTCCATATGACCCATAGGGTCCCTTTCTTCATACAAGCTTGCCTAGGGCGATCGGTCAAAACTTGTCTTACTATTCGATTGGTCTTCGCACTTTCACCCTAGGCAGTTTGCCTAGGTCTTGCTTCTTGAGGGAGTCAAAACCCGAAATAAGGGGATTGCGGATTTCAATTTTCCTCCCCTGTCTACACTACACTAACCCGCTTTTTCCGGGTCCTCACCGCCATACAACTTTGCCTAGGTCACTTGTACTCTTGACTTAGGCCATCTGACTTGGTCCGTGTTTCTTCCTAGGGTGTACCTAGGTAACTTGCCTTGCTTGATGTGGTAACTTTTTAGTGTAGTTATGACATCCCAATTTTGGGACTTAGCCGATTTTTCATATATTTCCATATGACCCATGGGGTCCCTTTCTTCATACAAGCTTGCCTAGGGCGATCGGTCAAAACTTGTCTTACTATTCGATTGGTCTTCGCACTTTCACCCTAGGCAGTTTGCCTAGGTCTTGCTTCTTGAGGGAGTCAAAACCCGAAATAAGGGGATTGCGGATTTCAATTTTCCTCCCCTGTCTACAATACACTAACCCGCTTTTTCCGGGTCCTCACCGCCATACAACTTTGCCTAGGTCACTTGTACTCTTGACTTAGGCCATCTGACTTGGTCCGTGTTTCTTCCTAGGGTGTACCTAGGTAACTTGCCTTGCTTGATGTGGTAACTTTTTAGTGTAGTTATGACATCCCAATTTTGGGACTTAGCCGATTTTTCATATATTTCCATATGACCCATAGGGTCCCTTTCTTCATACAAGCTTGCCTAGGGCGATCGGTCAAAACTTGTCTTACTATTCGATTGGTCTTCGCACTTGCACCCTAGGCACTTTGCCTAGGTCAAGCTTCTTGAAGGGGCCAAAACCCAAAATAAAGGTCTTGAGGATTTCAATTTTCCTCCCCTGTCTACACTACACTAACCCGATTTTTCCGGGTCCTCACCGCCATACAACTTTGCCTAGGTACCTTGTACGTGTGACTTAGGCCATCTGACTTGGTCCGTGTTTCTTGCTAGGGTTCACCTAGGTAGTTTACCTTGCTTGATGTGGTAACTTTTTAGTGTAGTTATGACATCCCAATTTTGGGACTTAGCCGATTTTTCGCATATTTCCATTTTACCCATCAGGGTCCTTTCCTTCATATAAGTTTGCCTTGCTTGATGTGGTAACATTTTAGTGTAGTTATGACATCCCAATTTTGGGACTTAGCTGATTTTTCATATATTTCCATATGACCCATCAGGGTCCTTTCCTTCATATAACTTTGCCTTGCTTGATGTGGTAACTTTTTAGTGTAGTTATGACATCCCAATTTTGGGACTTAGCCGATTTTTCGTAAAATACCATATGACCCATCAGGGTCCTTACCTTCATATAAGTTTGCCTTGCTTGATGTGGTAACTTTTCAGTGTAGTTATGACATCCCAATTTTGGGACTTAGCCGATTTTTCGTAAAATACCATATGACCCATCAGGGTCCTTTCCTTCATATAAGTTTGCCTTGCTTGATGTGGTAACATTTGAGTGTAGTTCTGACATCCCAATTTTGGGACTTAGCCGATTTTTCGTAAAATACCATATGACCCATCAGGGTCCTTTCCTTCATATAAGTTTGCCTTGCTTGATGTGGTAACTTTTTAGTGTAGTTATGACATCCCAATTTTGGGACTTAGCCGATTTTTCGATCAATACCATATGACCCATCAGGGTCTTTTCCTTCATACAAGCTTGCCTACGGTCATCGGTCAAAACTTGTCTTACTATTCGATTGGTCTTTCACTTTTCACCCTAGGCATTTTGCCTATGTATTGCTTCTTGAATAGGTCAAAACCCGAAATAAGGGGATTGCGGATTTCAATTTTCCTCCCCTGTCTACACTACACTAACCCGCTTTTTCCGGGTCCTCACCGCCATACAACTTTGCCTAGGTCACTTGTACTCTTGACTTAGGCCATCTGACTTGGTCCGTGTTTCTTCCTAGGGTGTACCTAGGTAACTTGCCTTGCTTGATGTGGTAACTTTTTAGTGTAGTTATGACATCCCAATTTTGGGACTTAGCCGATTTTTCATATATTTCCATATGACCCATAGGGTCCCTTTCTTCATACAAGCTTGCCTAGGGCGATCGGTCAAAACTTGTCTTACTATTCGATTGGTCTTCGCACTTGCACCCTAGGCACTTTGCCTAGGTCAAGCTTCTTGAAGGGGCCAAAACCCAAAATAAAGGTCTTGAGGATTTCAATTTTCCTCCCCTGTCTACACTACACTAACCCGATTTTTCCGGGTCCTCACCGCCATACAACTTTGCCTAGGTACCTTGTACGTGTGACTTAGGCCATCTGACTTGGTCCGTGTTTCTTGCTAGGGTTCACCTAGGTAGTTTACCTTGCTTGATGTGGTAACTTTTTAGTGTAGTTATGACATCCCAATTTTGGGACTTAGCCGATTTTTCGCATATTTCCATTTTACCCATCAGGGTCCTTTCCTTCATATAAGTTTGCCTTGCTTGATGTGGTAACTTTTAAGTGTAGTTATGACATCCCAATTTTGGGACTTAGCCGATTTTTCATATATTTCCATTTGACCCATCAGGGTCCTTTCCTTCATATAAGTTTGCCTTGCTTGATGTGGTAACTTTTTAGTGTAGTTATGACATCCCAATTTTGGGACTTAGCCGATTTTTCGATCAATACCATATGACCCATGAGGGTCTTTTCCTTCATATAAGTTTGCCTTGCTTGATGTGGTAACATTTGAGTGTAGTTCTGACATCCCAATTTTGGGACTTAGCCGATTTTTCGTAAAATACCATATGACCCATCAGGGTCCTTTCCTTCATATAAGTTTGCCTTGCTTGATGTGGTAACTTTTTAGTGTAGTTATGACATCCCAATTTTGGGACTTAGCCGATTTTTCGATCAATACCATATGACCCATGAGGGTCTTTTCCTTCATACAAGCTTGCCTACGGTCATCGGTCAAAACTTGTCTTACTATTCGATTGGTCTTTCACTTTTCACCCTAGGCATTTTGCCTATGTATTGCTTCTTGAATAGGTCGAAACCCAAAATAAAGGTCTTGAGGAATTGGAATTTCCTCCCTTGTCTACACTACACTAACCATATTTTTCCGGGTCTTCACCGCCATACAACTTTGCCTAGGTCACTTGTACTCTTGACTTAGGCCATCTGACTTGGTCCGTGTTTCTTGCTAGGGTTCACCTAGGTAGTTTGCCTTGCTTGGTGTGGTAACATTTGAGTGTAGTTCTGACATCCCAATTTTGGGACTTAGCCGATTTTTCGTAAAATACCATATGACCCATCAGGGTCCTTTCCTTCATATAAGTTTGCCTTGCTTGATGTGGTAACTTTTTAGTGTAGTTATGACATCCCAATTTTGGGACTTAGCCGATTTTTCATATATTTCCATTTGACCCATCAGGGTCCTTTCCTTCATATAAGTTTGCCTTGCTTGGTGTGGTAACATTTGAGTGTAGTTCTGACATCCCAATTTTGGGACTTAGCCGATTTTTCGTAAAATACCATATGACCCATCAGGGTCCTTTCCTTCATATAAGTTTGCCTTGCTTGATGTGGTAACTTTTTAGTGTAGTTATGACATCCCAATTTTGGGACTTAGCCGATTTTTCGTAAAATACCATATGACCCATCGAGGTCCTTTCCTTCATATAAGTTTGCCTTGCTTGATGTGGTAACTTTTTAGTGTAGTTATGACATCCCAATTTTGGGACTTAGCCGATTTTTCGATCAATACCATATGACCCATCAGGGTCTTTTCCTTCATACAAGCTTGCCTACGGTCATCGGTCAAAACTTGTCTTACTATTCGATTGGTCTTTCACTTTTCACCCTAGGCATTTTGCCTATGTATTGCTTCTTGAATAGGTCGAAACCCAAAATAAAGGTCTTGAGGATTTGGAATTTCCTCCCCTGTCTACACTACACTAACCATATTTTTCCGGGTCTTCACCGCCATACAACTTTGCCTAGGTCACTTGTACTCTTGACTTAGGCCATCTGACTTGGTCCGTGTTTCTTGCTAGGGTTCACCTAGGTAGTTTGCCTTGCTTGGTGTGGTAACATTTGAGTGTAGTTCTGACATCCCAATTTTGGGACTTAGCCGATTTTTCGTAAAATACCATATGACCCATCAGGGTCCTTTCCTTCATATAAGTTTGCCTTGCTTGATGTGGTAACTTTTTAGTGTAGTTATGACATCATCATTTTGGGACTTAGCCGATTTTTCGTAAAATACCATATGACCCATCAGGGTCCTTTGCTTCATATAAGTTTGCCTTGCTTGGTGTGGTAACATTTGAGTGTAGTTCTGACATCCTCATTTTGGGACTTAGCCGATTTTTCGTAAAATGCCATATGACCCATATGGGTCCTTGCCTTCATATAAGTTTGCCTTGCTTGGTGTGGTAACATTTGAGTGTAGTTCTGACATCATCATTTTGGGACTTAGCCGATTTTTCGTAAAATACCATATGACCCATCAGGGTCCTTTGCTTCATATAAGTTTGCCTTGCTTGGTGTGGTAACATTTGAGTGTAGTTCTGACATCATCATTTTGGGACTTAGCCGATTTTTCGTAAAATACCATATGACCCATCAGGGTCCTTTGCTTCATATAAGTTTGCCTTGCTTGGTGTGGTAACATTTGAGTGTAGTTCTGACATCCCCATTTTGGGACTTAGCCGATTTTTCGTAAAATACCATATGACCCATCAGGGTCCTTGCCTTCATATAAGTTTGCCTTGCTTGGTGTGGTAACCTTTTAGTGTAGTTCTGACATCATCATTTTGGGACTTAGCCGATTTTTCGTAAAATACCATATGACCCATCAGGTTCCTTGCCTTCATATAAGTTTGCCTTGCTTGGTGTGGTAACATTTTAGTGTAGTTCTGACATCCCCATTTTGGGACTTAGCCGATTTTTCGTAAAATACCATATGACCCATCAGGGTCCTTTGCTTCATATAAGTTTGCCTTGCTTGGTGTGGTAACATTTGAGTGTAGTTCTGACATCATCATTTTGGGACTTAGCCGATTTTTCGTAAAATACCATATGACCCATCAGGGTCCTTTGCTTCATATAAGTTTGCCTTGCTTGGTGTGGTAACATTTGAGTGTAGTTCTGACATCCCCATTTTGGGACTTAGCCGATTTTTCGTAAAATACCATATGACCCATCAGGGTCCTTGCCTTCATATAAGTTTGCCTTGCTTGGTGTGGTAACATTTGAGTGTAGTTCTGACATCATCATTTTGGGACTTAGCCGATTTTTCGTAAAATACCATATGACCCATCAGGGTCCTTTGCTTCATATAAGTTTGCCTTGCTTGGTGTGGTAACATTTGAGTGTAGTTCTGACATCATCATTTTGGGACTTAGCCGATTTTTCGTAAAATACCATATGACCCATCAGGTTCCTTGCCTTCATATAAGTTTGCCTTGCTTGGTGTGGTAACATTTTAGTGTAGTTCTGACATCCCCATTTTGGGACTTAGCCGATTTTTCGTAAAATACCATATGACCCATCAGGGTCCTTTGCTTCATATAAGTTTGCCTTGCTTGGTGTGGTAACATTTGAGTGTAGTTCTGACATCATCATTTTGGGACTTAGCCGATTTTTCGTAAAATACCATATGACCCATCAGGGTCCTTTGCTTCATATAAGTTTGCCTTGCTTGGTGTGGTAACATTTGAGTGTAGTTCTGACATCCCCATTTTGGGACTTAGCCGATTTTTCGTAAAATACCATATGACCCATCAGGGTCCTTGCCTTCATATAAGTTTGCCTTTCTTGGTGTGGTAACATTTGAGTGTAGTTCTGACATCATCATTTTGGGACTTAGCCGATTTTTCGTAAAATACCATATGACCCATCAGGGTCCTTTGCTTCATATAAGTTTGCCTTGCTTGGTGTGGTAACATTTGAGTGTAGTTCTGACATCATCATTTTGGGACTTAGCCGATTTTTCGTAAAATACCATATGACCCATCAGGGTCCTTTGCTTCATATAAGTTTGCCTTGCTTGGTGTGGTAACATTTGAGTGTAGTTCTGACATCCCCATTTTGGGACTTAGCCGATTTTTCGTAAAATACCATATGACCCATCAGGGTCCTTGCCTTCATATAAGTTTGCCTTGCTTGGTGTGGTAACATTTGAGTGTAGTTCTGACATCCCCATTTTGGGACTTAGCCGATTTTTCGTAAAATACCATATGACCCATCAGGGTCCTTGCCTTCATATAAGTTTGCCTTGCTTGGTGTGGTAACCTTTTAGTGTAGTTCTGACATCATCATTTTGGGACTTAGCCGATTTTTCGTAAAATACCATATGACCCATCAGGTTCCTTGCCTTCATATAAGTTTGCCTTGCTTGGTGTGGTAACATTTTAGTGTAGTTCTGACATCCCCATTTTGGGACTTAGCCGATTTTTCGTAAAATACCATATGACCCATCAGGGTCCTTTGCTTCATATAAGTTTGCCTTGCTTGGTGTGGTAACATTTGAGTGTAGTTCTGACATCCCCATTTTGGGACTTAGCCGATTTTTCGTAAAATACCATATGACCCATCAGGGTCCTTTGCTTCATATAAGTTTGCCTTGCTTGGTGTGGTAACATTTGAGTGTAGTTCTGACATCCCCATTTTGGGACTTAGCCGATTTTTCGTAAAATACCATATGACCCATCAGGGTCCTTGCCTTCATATAAGTTTGCCTTGCTTGGTGTGGTAACATTTGAGTGTAGTTCTGACATCATCATTTTGGGACTTAGCCGATTTTTCGTAAAATACCATATGACCCATCAGGGTCCTTTGCTTCATATAAGTTTGCCTTGCTTGGTGTGGTAACATTTGAGTGTAGTTCTGACATCATCATTTTGGGACTTAGCCGATTTTTCGTAAAATACCATATGACCCATCAGGGTCCTTTGCTTCATATAAGTTTGCCTTGCTTGGTGTGGTAACATTTGAGTGTAGTTCTGACATCCCCATTTTGGGACTTAGCCGATTTTTCGTAAAATACCATATGACCCATCAGGGTCCTTGCCTTCATATAAGTTTGCCTTGCTTGGTGTGGTAACATTTGAGTGTAGTTCTGACATCCCCATTTTGGGACTTAGCCGATTTTTCGTAAAATACCATATGACCCATCAGGGTCCTTGCCTTCATATAAGTTTGCCTTGCTTGGTGTGGTAACCTTTTAGTGTAGTTCTGACATCATCATTTTGGGACTTAGCCGATTTTTCGTAAAATACCATATGACCCATCAGGTTCCTTGCCTTCATATAAGTTTGCCTTGCTTGGTGTGGTAACATTTTAGTGTAGTTCTGACATCCCCATTTTGGGACTTAGCCGATTTTTCGTAAAATACCATATGACCCATCAGGGTCCTTTGCTTCATATAAGTTTGCCTTGCTTGGTGTGGTAACATTTGAGTGTAGTTCTGACATCCCCATTTTGGGACTTAGCCGATTTTTCGTAAAATACCATATGACCCATCAGGGTCCTTTCCTTCATATAAGTTTGCCTTGCTTGGTGTGGTAACACATGAGTGTAGTTCTGACATCCCCATTTTGGGACTTAGCCGATTTTTCGTAAAATACCATATGACCCATCAGGGTCCTTTCCTTCATATAAGTTTGCCTTGCTTGGTGTGGTAACCTTTGAGTGTAGTTCTGACATCCCCATTTTGGGACTTAGCCGATTTTTCGATCCATCCTATATGACCCATCAGGGTCCTTTTTCTTCATATAAGTTTTCCAAGACTTAGTGCTTTTTACCTTTGGACACCAATATCACCCTTACGGGTTTCTTTGATCTTCTCACTTTGTATTGACCAAATGTAGGTCTTGCCATGCCAAACATATAATTGTTCTACACCAAGTCTCTATCTCGTACCGCCAGCTCGGTACATTCGATCAACCTGCCCTTAAGGCACCCGGGACTTAGCCAATTTTTCACATTTTTCATGATTTTGAGGCAACTTTTCTCGACTTTGTCACCTTATATCACCAAGATCCTTTCCCTTTAGCGCTTCACTCTGTTCGTATGATATTTAGCGCTGACTATCACCTTTCTATCGCTGAGCTCAACTTCTTATTCGGTGCCATAGAGCCAGAGATATTTGGTGTATGCTGTTATAAGGGAAGTTTGTCACTTTTTCAAAGGCCCACTTTGGGACGCCCATATCTCACCTTCACGTATCTTCGATCTTCTTGTCGTCTATGGACGAAACTTAGGTCTTGTATTGGCCAACTTATAAATGTTCTACGGCCAAGCCGTATCTCTTACCGCCAGCCCGGTATTCATGGACTTAGTCGGATTTTCGCCTCTCGTGGTAACAATTTCTGACTTTGACTCACAATAACACCCGAACGGTCACATGCTAGCGCTTTGCTTGGAAGGAATTATAGTTAGCGCTACCTTTTCTCTTTCCATCGATACCTTGTTCGTTCCATTCCATGCCATACAGCCGAAGTTATGATGTTTCCCGTTTTCCATATCATGTGGAGCTTATGCTCTGGGAAAACCATCTAACACCTGTACCACCCTTTTGGGTACCACCGATCTCGTCACTATGTTCGGGCCAAATATAGGTTATAACATGCCCAACATATAATTGTTCTACACCAAGTCTCTATCTCTTACCGCCTGCTCGGTATTTTACTCGTAAGTCCAAATTTCACAACTTGTACTTTTTGGCCCAATGTACTCGAGTTTCAATTTTGGTAACATTTTTCGACTTTGACGCTTAATAACTTCCAAATCATGCTAGTTAGCGCTTTGCTTTCTTCAAGTCGTATCTAGCGCTGGGTGTTAACTTTCCAAAACATATCCTAGCTTAACAATCCATGCCATACAGCCGGAGCTATACGGTGCACAAGTCAAATCCATTTTAGCCATGTTTCATTTTTGCCAATTTTTGACCACTCGTATCACCCTTCCAGAGTGGTCCGATCTTCTCGCTTTCTATGGCCGACTTTTAGGTCTCGTAGAGGCAAACTTATAAGTATTCTACGTCAACCCGCTATCTCTTACCGCCTGCTCGGTATTCTTGGTCTTGTGTGATTTTTGGCCATTTTGGTATTATTTTTCCACTTTGTCGCTTAATAACTCAGTTTTGCTCAACACTTAGCGCTTCGGTTGTTTGGGATTATAGTTAGCGCTCGGTTCGACCTTTCCAACACTGATCTTAGCTTGTCGATCCGTTCCATACAGCCTGAGTTATTCGCGATACCGTGTTTCAACCCATTTCTCAAGTCTCGTTTTGGTCCAACATTGAACCAGCCATATCACCCTCTTGGGTACCTCCGATCTTCTCGCTCTATATTGGCCAAAGTTAGGTCTTGTGGTAACGTACTTATGATTGTTCTACGCCGTGTTCGTAGCTCTTATCGTTCGCCCGCTATTTTCGATCATAAGGTGAATTTTCGCCTCTAAACCACCATTTTTTACCTTTGCCCTCTAATATGACCGACTTGCTCAACACCTAGCGCTTCGCTTGGTAGGACACATAGCTAGCGCTCGTCAAGACCTTTCCAACGCATATCCAAGCTTTCCGATCCGAGCCATACAGCCTGAGCTATAGGCGATACCGTTTTTCCCATTTTCTTGGTCACATGCACTTTAGGGTACCCCTTTTTGCCTTTGACCCTTAATACCTCCTCCGGCTCACTAGTAGGCGCTCAGCTTGGTAGGATACATAGCTAGAGCAGGCCTTCACCTTTCCAAAACTGCCGAAAGTGTACCGATCCGACATCTAGAACCAAAGTTATGGTCATTCCCATCATGCTCTACTTTCATGGTCAACCTCCACCAAGCACACCTAGGTTGGACCAACTTTCACCAACACATCTCGAACCCCAAATTTGCTTCGACGTACTAGGTTTCCCTAGTAAAGTGGTCAAAACATCCATTACAACACGACTGGTCTTTCTGGTGGTCGACCTAGGCGACTTTGTTCGACGACCACCACCCCATAGAACTAAAAGACGTCCCTTGATACGGACCTCCGATACATTTTCCGGCCTGTCTAAACTACACTCATCGAAATTTTTTTGGGTCCCCACCGTCATACAAGTTTGCCTAGGTCAAGTTTTTCTTCCGGATCGGCCGCGGACCTCACTTTTCATTATCTAGGGAGGCCATAGGGCCCCAAAAGGGGTTTTTTAAAATTTTCGACACTTTCGACTTTGGTCGGATTTTTTCCGATTTTGGTCCGACCTAGGGACTTGGTGGTCCAAGGAGCCTCGGGACCAAACTTTTTTCTCAGGGGTCCCTACCTCCATACAACTTTGCCTAGGTCAATTTTTTGTTCCAAATCGACCGCGGATTTCACTTTTCAATATCTGGGGCTCGTGTAGAGTCCGAATATGAGGTTTTCTCATTTTTCGACATTTTCGACTTTTTTCGACTTTTTTCGGGTTTTTCGACCTAGGGGTCCGCCGAACAATTTTTGGGTCAAAAATTTTTATTGAACTAGTCGAAAGTACGCAAAAAGATAAGACTTTTTGCCGAAGACACCATGCCCCGGAACCGACTCCTTCCCCTTCAAAATTGGGGACAAACGTGATTTTTGAAACTTTTCCTTAGGGAGCCAAAGACTTAGAAAATTTTCAAAATCTCGATTTTTCGATTGCGAGCTAGCGCTTTGCGGTCTTCGGCAATGTTGTAGATCTCGACGAGATAAGACTTTTTGGTCAAGGTACATTTTCCACTCCGACCCCTCCTTCCCCCCGCAAATCGCCCCCAAAAGTGCAATTTTTGCATTTTCACCTCTTTGCACGCACTGTTCGGCCCAAATGGCCACTTTCTATGGGTCTGAGCGCTTTGCGGTCTTCGGCAAACTTTTAGAGCGTACCAAGCCCTAATTATAATTCTTCTACACCACCTTCGTACCTCTTCATCCCTGGCCGCTATTCGCGTACCAAGGTAATTTTTGTTCATTTTGTCAACATTTTTCATCTTTGACTGCTTATATCGGCCTTGCCATGAACCGATAGCGCTTCGCTGTGTTCTAACGTAAGTTAGTACTGCTCAATACCTTTCCAAATCATGTCTTAGATTGTCATTTGCTTGCATACAGCCGGAGCTATGAGCGATACCGTAAAAAGTACCGAAACTTGGAAAAATCCTTTGATCGCCCATATCCCCCCTTTGGGGGCCAGATATCGAAAAAAGTTCTGATTCAAAAAGTTGCGCATTAACGTGTTCTAGTTATGCCTAGAACATTTCACTTCGCTAGCTGGCCTGCAACTTAGCCGTAATTGGGATTTTAGGGTGTTCTTGGAGGGCCCATTTCCTGCGACTTGGTATCTTTTGGGCCCAATGTTTCTCTAATATCTCCACGAGTTTTCCAGATAGCCTTTTCAAACTTTCAGGGTGCCTAGAACACCTCAAGACCTTTCCAACGCTATGCCGTTTGTCTCGCTCGGACATCTACAGCCAAAGTTATTCGAGGTACACGGTACCTTACCCTGTTTTCTCAGTACTTGGTCGAAAATTTCGATCAGCCATATGACCGACTTGGACAACCCTGAGCGGGTTGGCCCCATATAACTAAACTTTCGTCTCGTGGAGGCAAACTTATAAATATTCCACGTCAACTCGCTATCTCGTACCGCCTTGACGGTATACTTGGTCCAAGGGCCATTTCCAGCGACTTGGTCGCAATTTCGCTCTAAGTTTCGCTAATACCTTCGTCCGTGGACATGGTGATTTTTTGTTCGTATTTTTCCTTGATAGTCCCACTCAAGACTATTCCATACCAGAGCCAAGCGTCCCGCTAAGTGCCATACAGCCTGAGCAGTAATTCATGAAAGGTACCTCTACCAGTTTTTGCCATACTTGGGTACAAACTTTGGATCGCCCATATCTCCACTTTGGAGGCCAGCCAGCACCTTGGCCTCATATACTTTTTTGTTGGTCATACCATGCACCAAATATAATTGTTCTACGCCAACTTGCTATCTCTTCTCCAACTTGCCGTTATTCTTGGTCCAAGTCCCATTTCATTCGTTTTCGGACCCATTTTGCTATATGTTTCACTAATAGCTTCGGCCATGGACAAGCTGATATTCTGTTTGTATTTTTGCTTGATAGTCCCACTCAAGACCATTCCAAAACACACCGCAACTTGTCGCTCGGTGGCAAACTGACCGAGTTATAATTCATGAAAGATACCTCAACTTGGTACACCATGTGGTCGGCCCAAACCATATACCGACCAAACGACCGACTTGGAGCACCCTGACCGGGTTGCCCCCATATAATGAAAGTTGCGTCTCTACACGCCCAACTTATGAATATTCTACGCCAAGTCGCTATCTCTTACCGGTAAGCCGGTATTCACCTTCCAAGGGTGATTTTGGTCAAGTGCCATTTCCTGCGACTTGGTCCCCGAATTGGACCATCATCACCTAATATCTCCGTGGTCTTTCAACTCAGCCTCATAAAACTTTCAGGGTAGATAGGTCTCCCCAAGACCTTTCCAACGGTGAGCCGTTTGCCTCGCTCGGCCATCTACAGCCGAAGTTATTATTGGTACTTGGTACCTTACCCTGTTTTTTCCATACTTGTTCGTACTTGGGTACAAACTTTGGATCGCCCATATCTCCACTTTGGAGGCCAGCCAGCACCTTGGCCCCATATACTTTTTTGTTGGTGATACCATGCACCAAATATAATTGTTCTACGCAAGCTTGCTATCTCTTCTCCAACTTGCGGTTATTTTTGACTCAAGTCCCATTTCCATAGTTTTTGGTACCAATTTGCTCTATGTTTCGCTAATAGCTTCGCCCAAGGACTTTGTGATTTTTTGTTCGCATTTTTCCTAAAAAGTCCCACTCAAGACTATTCCAAATCACACCTTAGCTTGTCGCTCAGTGCCATACAGCCAGAGTTTTAATTCATGAAAGGTACATCACCTTGGTACACCACGTGGTCGGTCCAAACCATCAACCAACCATATGACCGACTTCGAGTCGAGCTAGCGGCTAGGCTCAATATAATGAAATGCGTGTCTTGATGCGGGCTACTGACGGTCTGAACAATGTAGCTCGCTAGCTCGTCTCTAAACTTGTGTTTTGGTCGAATATTGGGTGTTCATGTACCACTTCGGGTAACATGGACTTTGGTGCAACTTTACCACTTGTGCACTTAATAACTTCCCGGTCATTCAAGTCTTTGCCTTCATACTTTCAGGGTAGTTAGGTCTCGTCGAGACCTTTCCATACATATGCCAAACTCATCGATCGGACATCTATAGCCCGAGTTATTCGCGGTACACCGTACCTTACCCTGTTTTTTCCTCAATTGGGTACAAACCTTGGAACACCCATATCGCCCCTTTAGAGACTAGCTGGCACGTTGGCCTCATATAATGATAAGTGCACCTCAACTAGGGCTACTGACGGTCAGAACATTTCAACTTGCTAGCTCGGGCCCACACTTGTGTTTTTCTCGAATATATGGTTCAAGTGTGCCACTTTGGGCACTTTTGGACATTTTGTCCCCACACAACTTTCTTGCCTTGGTAGATAGGGTCTTGTGATCTTGGGCAAAAAGATGCACCAAGATAAAGTCTAACTTTCGTTCTTGTACCGCAAAGCGCTATCTCAAACACCCGAGGAGATAGAAAGTGATTATGTTCGGTATATCGGTCTTCCATGGCCTACTATGGTAAACCCCTGCAGGTATGCAACCGAAGGTGCTTGGTACATGTATTTGGTGCAATATCGGTGCAAAGTAGGTGTTTCCTTGATCGGGCTATAACTTTCTTGGTTGATGTTGGATTGCTTTGCGGTCTTCGGGGGATAGTTAGGGAACATGTTGGCCAACATTTCCTTATTCCTCAGCCTGGCCGTACCTCTTACCGTCTAGGCGGTATACATGCTCTAAGTTGGAACTTGTGTTCCTTTGGGTAACTTCTCTGACTTTGACGCTTAATAACTTTCGTTCATATGCAGTCTAAGCTCTGCAACTCTCAGGAAAGCTAGTACTACTCATTTCCTTTCCATATCAGTCTTTGGCTTGTCGATCCGATGTCTACAGCCTTACTTATTCACGTTCCCTGTGAAGGTAGGTTTTTGCCCATTTTCCAGTTCATGTGGTAACATTCCCAGACTTTGCCGGCGTTCTCTTCATGTGGTAACTTGCTTGCTCATGTGGTAACTTGGAAGTGTATTTCTGACAGACCCAATCTGGGACTTAGCCGATTTTTCTCTGCATATTATATGGATCCATCACTAGGCCATCTTGCTTGCTCATGTGGTAACTTGGAAGTGTATTTCTGACAGACCCAATCTGGGACTTAGCCGATTTTTCTCTTCATATTATATGGATCCTGGACTTAGCCGATTTTTCTCTTCATATCATATGGATCCATCACTAGGCCATCTTGCTTGCTTGTGTGGTAACTTGATAGTGTATGTCTGACAGACCCAATCTGGGACTTAGCCGATTTTTCTCTTCATATCATATGGATCCATCACTAGGCCATCTTGCTTGCTTGTGTGGTAACTTGGAAGTGTATTTCTGACAGACCCAATCTGGGACTTAGCCGATTTTTCTCTTCATATTATATGGATCCTGGACTTAGCCGATTTTTCTCTTCATATCATATGGATCCATCACTAGGCCATCTTGCTTGCTTGTGTGGTAACTTGGAAGTGTATTTCTGACAGACCCAATCTGGGACTTAGCCGATTTTTCTCTTCATATCATATGGATCCATCACTAGGCCATCTTGCTTGCTTGTGTGGTAACTTGGAAGTGTATTTCTGACAGACCCAATCTGGGACTTAGCCGATTTTTCTCTTCATATCATATGGATCCATCACTAGGCCATCTTGCTTGCTTGTGTGGTAACTTGGAAGTGTATTTCTGACAGACCCAATCTGGGACTTAGCCGATTTTTCTCTTCATATTATATGGATCCTGGACTTAGCCGATTTTTCTCTTCATATCATATGGATCCATCACTAGGCCATCTTGCTTGCTTGTGTGGTAACTTGGAAGTGTATTTCTGACAGACCCAATCTGGGACTTAGCCGATTTTTCTCTTCATATCATATGGATCCATCACTAGGCCATCTTGCTTGCTTGTGTGGTAACTTGGAAGTGTATTTCTGACAGACCCAATCTGGGACTTAGCCGATTTTTCTCTTCATATTATATGGATCCTGGACTTAGCCGATTTTTCTCTTCATATCATATGGATCCATCACTAGGCCATCTTGCTTGCTTGTGTGGTAACTTGATAGTGTATGTCTGACAGACCCAATCTGGGACTTAGCCGATTTTTCTCTTCATATCATATGGATCCATCACTAGGCCATCTTGCTTGCTTGTGTGGTAACTTGGAAGTGTATTTCTGACAGACCCAATCTGGGACTTAGCCGATTTTTCTCTTCATATTATATGGATCCTGGACTTAGCCGATTTTTCTCTTCATATCATATGGATCCATCACTAGGCCATCTTGCTTGCTTGTGTGGTAACTTGGAAGTGTATTTCTGACAGACCCAATCTGGGACTTAGCCGATTTTTCTCTTCATATTATATGGATCCTGGACTTAGCCGATTTTTCTCTTCATATCATATGGATCCATCACTAGGCCATCTTGCTTGCTTGTGTGGTAACTTGGAAGTGTATTTCTGACAGACCCAATCTGGGACTTAGCCGATTTTTCTCTTCATATCATATGGATCCATCACTAGGCCATCTTGCTTGCTTGTGTGGTAACTTGGAAGTGTATTTCTGACAGACCCAATCTGGGACTTAGCCGATTTTTCTCTTCATATTATATGGATCCTGGACTTAGCCGATTTTTCTCTTCATATCATATGGATCCATCACTAGGCCATCTTGCTTGCTTGTGTGGTAACTTGATAGTGTATGTCTGACAGACCCAATCTGGGACTTAGCCGATTTTTCTCTTCATATCATATGGATCCATCACTAGGCCATCTTGCTTGCTTGTGTGGTAACTTGGAAGTGTATTTCTGACAGACCCAATCTGGGACTTAGCCGATTTTTCTCTTCATATTATATGGATCCTGGACTTAGCCGATTTTTCTCTTCATATCATATGGATCCATCACTAGGCCATCTTGCTTGCTTGTGTGGTAACTTGGAAGTGTATTTCTGACAGACCCAATCTGGGACTTAGCCGATTTTTCTCTTCATATCATATGGATCCATCACTAGGCCATCTTGCTTGCTTGTGTGGTAACTTGATAGTGTATTTCTGACAGACCCAATCTCGGACTTAGCCGATTTTTCTCTTCATATTATATGGATCCTGGACTTAGCCGATTTTTCTCTTCATATCATATGGATCCATCACTAGGCCATCTTGCTTGCTTGTGTGGTAACTTGGAAGTGTATTTCTGACAGACCCAATCTCGGACTTAGCCGATTTTTCTCTTCATATAATATGGATCCTGGACTTAGCCGATTATTAGGTTATTATATATGGATCCTGGACTTAGCCGATTTTTCTCTTCATATAATATGGATCCGGGACTTAGCCGATTTTTCTCTTCATATAATATGGATCCTGGACTTAGCCGATTTTTCTCTTCATATAATATGGATCCTGGACTTAGCCGATTATTAGGTTATTATATATGGATCCTGGACTTAGCCGATTTTTCTCTTCATATAATATGGATCCGGGACTTAGCCGATTTTTCTCTTCAAATAATATGGATCCGGGACTTAGCCAATTTTTCTCTTCATGTGGTAACGTATGCCAATCGCTCACAAGTCATGGGATAAGGGTACTTGTGTTCTTCCATCTTCTAAGTCCCGCACGGGGACATCGTGATCGCCCCAAGTCCGGAATAGCGCCAAGTCAAGCCCCACGGTGGCCGTGCAGGACCTGTTAGCGGCGGCCCCACTGACAGCACTAATCCGGACTTAGAAATTATATCTTTCTAATCGAACACCACACACGCAACACCACCATACCACCATCTCCTTGCAAGTACCTAAGTACCCGCAACTCCATGGTGAAGGCAATGTCACTCCATCACCAACCTCTTTGCACTGCAAGCACTTGCGTACCCACAACACTCCGAAGAAGGCAACGGCGCGCGATGCTCGACTCCACACACCACACCACACCACACCACCGATGGCCAGCCAGCCAGCCAGCCCAACTAAGGGCTAACCCACCAACCAACCACCAATGGCCTAGGCCAGCCGGATCCCACCTTCAAGTCCAAGCACAGCCAAGTGCAAGTACCGCCAAGTGTTCACCAACCGCCCAACACACCACACCACCGATGGCCAGCCAGCCAGCCAGCCCAGCTAAGGGCTAACCAACCAACCAACCACCAATGGCCTAGGCCAGCCGGATCCCACCTTCAAGTCCAAGCACAGCCAAGTGCAAGTACCGCCAAGTGTTCACCAACCAACCATCACACCAGGTCAGCCGGCCGGTACCCACCTTCAAGTGCCATTACCCTCGGGTGCAAGCTCAATCAAGTGTTAACCAACCAACCCGGCCAAGGCAGCCAACAGGCCGGCACCCTACAGCACCGACCCGCCATCACCACCTCAACCGTTGACCATGCAAGTGGCCTCGGACAACAGGTGACACCCGAAGTACATCCGAAGAACGTATATCAAGTGTTTGCTCACCAAGTCCTCAACCAACCCCAAGTACCCGGAGGTACCCAGAGTGTTGGATCCGCCAACCCGTCCCGGCACTCCAAGTCCTTGCGAACCCAAAGTGTTTGCCCGGTAGGGCCATTGTATCACAACGCTTGCTACCATGCAAGTGGCCTCGAACAAGGTGACAGGGGTATCTTCACCAAGTTCTCAACCAACCCCAAGTACCCGGAGGTACCCAGAGTGTTGGGTCCGCCAACCACTACCAGCACTCTAAGTCCTCGCGAACCCAAAGTATTTGCCCGGTAGGGCCATTAGACCACAACGCTTGCTAACCATGCAAGTGGTCTCGGACAACAGGCGATACCCGAAGTACATCCGAAGAGTGTATATCAAGTGTTTGTTCACCAAGTCCTCAACCAACCCCAAGTACCCGGAGGTACCCAGAGTGTTGGATCCGCCAACCCGTCCCGGCACTCCAAGTCCTCGCGAACCCAAAGTGTTTGCCCGGTAGGGCCATTAGACCACAACGCTTGCTAACCATGCAAGTGGTCTCGGACAACAGGCGATACCCGAAGTACATCCGAAGAGTGTATATCAAGTGTTTGTTCACCAAGTC